>NW_010401342.1:0-9655 GCF_000710305.1 Buceros rhinoceros silvestris
TATAAATATGAATATAAATATTCTGCTGTGACTTCTTGTGGAATCTCTTATATTGTAGTGTTCAAACAGTGGTTTTGATTATCTAATGTCATACGGAAAAGGGACTGAAAGTGAAAGCAACAACCCTTATGCAAGATGAAAGTAGTATCCATAGTTGTATGTGGTAAAGTTTCTCAAAGAGATAACTTTAATTATGAAGCTTGGGTCTTTTTTTTCATTGGCATTACAGTTAATCCCTTACTGAGACATTTAGCCACTGCAAACAGTAACTGATATTGTCTGCAAATATGATATACCCTGTGGGTGTTGTGGTGCTGTGTAAGCCAGATACAGCCCACAAGACAATTCCTCTCGTACCATTATTACCATTTTGTACAATCTTGGAGAGGAGATGAAAGGAAATGACTAGTTCAGGAGGTGCATGAATCTCAGCAGAGGTTGCTGTTTCCACATGAAGGAGTGGTTTGCCATCGCCTGGCAAGCAGAGACTGGCATACTTGTCCGGCAGCTGCTCCAGGGTTAAAGAAGTGCAGAACACAGGTGCGGAGTGGAGATGAAAGGAAATGACTAGTTCAGGAGGTGCATGAATCTCAGCAGAGGTTGCTGTTTCCACATGAAGGAGTGGTTTGCCATCGCCTGGCAAGCAGAGACTGGCATACTTGTCCGGCAGCTGCTCCAGGGTTAAAGAAGTGCAGAACACAGGTGCATGACCCTCTGCTAAACCTTCCCGGCTCCTCCTGGGGACGGGTTGGTGCTGCAATATTACCATAAAAACCTGCCTGTAAAGACTTCTGCTGCTCTTTCGTGTGAGTGCAGGATCATGTTGGTACAGCCTCTCTGTTCAGCTCTGGGAAGGCTGAGAGCCTGGTGGGACCAGTGGAAAGACCAAGCTTTTACTCAATGGAGCAGCGCCATACTGTCCACTATGTCTATGATGATGTACTCTTGACAGGTGATCAGTCACATCACCCTCCCTAGCTGCCATAATGTTTCACTGCAGTTATAACTATGTACCTATTTATTGTGATGTTTTACCTTGCGGGTTTTAAATATGATGTATTAAAACATGGTGCAGAGTAATCCAAATGCAATGAGGCAGGTAACTGTAAAAGCCAAAATTAAGATACAGAGAACAATGCATTTCAAATTCAGTGGGAACAAGATTACTTGTTAGCTGAAAATAATGAGCACCTTCAGCACCTTATGTGCATGCAAATGATAGGTGTGCTAAAGGAATATAATATCAGCTGACATTACAAAACCTACCGCCACAAAAATTAAAAGAAGTGCACTGGAGAAACTAATCATTACAGAATTAGAAGAAAATTCCCCAAAATGAACACCACAAGCAAAGATGTATGCTGATTTAACGTGCCACTGCATAAACTCTAAACCTGCTGCCCCTGATGAGGCGTGCCTCAGATGAACCACTGAAATGGGATGAAGAGCCAGAGAAAAGCATGTAGCTAAAATATTCTCTGCATCTATGGGTAAAAAATACTTTCACAAGTCATGGAGGCTTGTTATCATCTCATGTAACTACAGAAAGCAGAACAGTTGATGCAAACAATCACACATGCAAAATTTAAGACCAATCACAGAAAAATGTAAGCACTTATCATTGGATGAGACCACTAACAGCAGCAAAACCAGGCAGTGGTTAAATTTCAGCTGATCTATTGCTAAAGGTTTCTTTCCAAAACAAATCAGGCAATACTTTTAAGGTACATTGGAAGTACTTTCTACCACTAGTTCGTGTAACAGTTTTCAAAACTCCCTTGTCACAAATAATGACAAGCAGTAACCGTCTAGAAAACAAGTCAGTTAATGAGTTTGATGAAAAGAAACTGCAGCTGAATACCTCACTTTCACTGCATGACACGTTACCAGATGGTGGTAAATCTATGAAACAAGGTACATGAAGACTAGTATCATATGTATGGTTAACTTCATTCACAGAAGAAATACTGCACAGACACACAGAAAATGTACCAAATATCTTAAGGAGCTGAATCCAAACTTCGGGAAATTACTCCCTCTTTCAAAAGACTATAAGCAGCGAAGCTGCCTTCTTTACTTTTCCAAATGTGTACAACTTCAAGAGGAGAGAGCAAATAACACATTTCAGTTACAAGAGCCTATCTCTGCTCATTGGTCTTTCTACCAGCTTTGTAATAGCTCCAGTCTGCATGGTGCCTAAAATCCAAGAGAGCTATTCAGGTCACCTATTATCCATGGAAGAGCTTAAAATTCACTAGAGTTTCCTCATCGGACTGCAAAATTTTCTACAAAGACACCCCTACATACTTAAAAGTATCCCAAACTGAACTCTCAAAGCTGTAATTGAGAAAGAAGTGCCTAAACTCATCCCCAGAGAGCCCATTCCCACACCTAGCATCCATGAATAGAACTGAATTTAGCTCAAAATCCATTTAGTACTCCCAGCTGACATTAGCGCTATTATCCTGCCTGTGGAGCAAACTCTTCCAGAAGACTGCACTAACCAGCAGTGCAGAGAATAGCTTAGGATGAGGTCTGTATCTTCCCTCCTCTTAACTCTCAGTAACTCACTCCTGCGATAAAGGTAGTACTTTGCTTTACAACATTGAGTAAACCGCAAACATATAAATGGAAATAGAGTTTTTGCGTTCGAAGATTTCTAGACTTTTCACTTCAAAGGAGTATCTTCAGCAACAAGATACGGGGAGTTTGGGTGTGGTTTTAAGTCTTGGTTCTGTCTTTCCTTTCTGAATAATACCCAAGTTGCAACACACAAGAAGGATGGAGAGTGGCCTCTATCCGACGGCATTTCATTTGCTCATTCTTTCAGAAAATCAGCATCAGTAGGTTCAGCTGATTCAAGACTGAAAAGGTCCTAAAAAACCCATTTCCGCTTTCCAAAATCAATGCGCAAATCAACAAATTACTGTGCACAGAGCTGCCACAGCCATGTCCTCCACCAGTACCTGCTTGCTCTGAAGACACAAAACAGTATTTTGAACTCTGATGTTTACGGTGGCATATAAACCAAGACCAGGGGACGGACTTGAACACAGGACTACATAGTACTTAACTGTTAGTACAGTTGGCCAATAATAACTGCCTAATATCACCTGGAGACAGCCCATGCCAAGAACCACCCTTGATCAGAAACCTGGATGCAGCCACACTGGTTTTGGAGAGTGACGAAAGGGCAGTCATGCGGTTGTGAAGTGGGGGCCCTTCATGGCCCCTACTTCTAAAACGGTCTTGGTGTCTACAGTTATTTTGGTAAAGCCAAACCTGCTTTGTTCAGATGGTTTTTCATTGCAGCATATGGGAGCCCTGGATCAGCTGCCAGCCCTAGGCAGCTAGGGCAGAGAAGCTGGTGCCTCATACACATGCCCTGAATCCCTTTTTACAAGGGCTTAGAGTTTTTCATTGGCTGTGGAAGAAATACTGCCATAATATTTTTTGGCACAGCAATGCTTCAACTCCAGATATGGAAATCACTTTTATGTACAACAGTGAAGCATCGAATTTTCAGCTTGTTTTTTATGGATATAAATTCCTACCTGAAAAACTTTGTAATGAAGTACGGTTCAATGTGCAGAAGGACATGCGCCTGTGAAAGCATGCTCCCAGGAATAAAAATCTGTAAAATCAAGACATTTCAACAAGCCAGAAAGCAATGCCCTTGGCTGACAATTCTTATTTACTGCTGTGAATATTGACATTGACATTTAGGAATAAAATACATGCCCTGAGAAATAAACTATTCTCTTATTTAATGACACTGCATTTGTTTCACCCCTTTAACAAATGAAGCCCAAGAGATCCATCTCATACTGTTATACTCTCATCTGTGATCTGCAGTTGCAGCCCAAACCTGGCATCAATATTCTCTTCTGATACCCCACCACTGCATTAACCTGGCCTTTAGTGCCTCCTCCTTGTGTTGTCTGATCACAGCAGATTTACAATTTAGCTCTCTCTGGGCCTACAACCAGCAAAAAAAAAAAAAACCAAAAAACCGAAGTGTTGCATTCTTAGGGGAAATGAACTCCAGCTTCCCTACAGCTGGAAAAGCTGGCTGGGTTGAGACACTTAACCATTCCTTTATTCCATGACCTCTTCAACTGTCGAAACTTGCGGGGTTTTTTATCATCAAGACAGCAATTTTCATTTGCCCGGTTAAAGCTATGACTGCTTTTTTGTCTCTTGGAAGTTGGTATTGAAACAATATCAGACTCAAAAGACACAGCTATTTCAATGCAGAATCCTAAAGAAACGAAAAAACAAGAATTTTTCATCTCAACAGAGGTATCTCTCTTGAGAGAAAACACCTTTGTAGTATAACTACATAAATACCCCTTGGAAAGTGAGATAGTTTTTTTCCCATTAAAAGTTATAGTGATTTACTCTTCAGATGAGTGTCTAAATATCATTCAGATAGAACTACAAGCCGAAATATCGAGAAAGATACTTAACAGAGTTAGAGTGTAGCTGCAGAGTACTGCTACTTCTTGACAGAAAAATATCCTTCCCTTCTCCTGTGCTGCTCCCTGCTTTCTGTTTCAGGCTGACAGCCCTGTAGTCAATCCCACTAGCCAGAAATCTCTCCTTGGTGCAGTTACAGTTTGAAATGCAGGTACCAGCTCTCATCATGTGTTTCCAAACAATTTTTTCCAAAGATCAAAATTTTTTTCAGTTGGGATTCAATACACTTTTTAAAACGCTGCTTTTCTCAAACTTGACTTTTTTCCCAGTTCTATATGAACTCTTTACAATGGCTGCTGGTATTAATCAGCCACTCTTAATGGTTCTTTGATCTCCATGGAATTAAGTTATTTTTAATGGCAGCACTTCTCAGCTTATCAGTTCTATCAGAAAGCAGCAATGGCCATTTTTCCTTCTGCTCCCACACAGATAAAACAATTAGTTCACACACACAAAAATTAAACAGAACAAACATGTTTACTGCAGCCTTTAACTCACGCACACATATTCCCTTACCTGCCACAGCTTTCAAAACATTTTTTTTAAGCATCTGAAAACAGGCACTCTTTTTATTTGCAGGGGTTTTTTTACCATGGGATCAGATAAGAAAGCTTTTTTGATCAGTCAAAACATAATATCAAAGTGTCAGGACAAAAAGCCATTAAAACACAAAGGACCTTTTCTTTTACTAGGGTCTGCAACAGAATATAATTTTTTTAAAAAGCCGATGCATTGGATGAAAATAATAATACCTTTGATGCAATTACTTTAAGAACTCGATACATTTTCATGTGTTTCTTTCACTTTTTTCTTCATATAGATCATTAACAAAGCATATTTTAGCATATTTTTTAGCATATTCATTCCAAAATCTCTGGCCAGATCATCAGCTAGTATAATGCAATCAACTCTGTTTCCAGCATTTTCACTGAGTGAGAATATGGCAAACATCTGAAAAAAACCCCGCTTGGTGGAATTAGTGTGGAACAATAATTGCATCTCTGACAAGTAAGGCAAAGATTGGATGCTGATGCTGCAGGCTACTCAAGGATGGTTAATTGTATTCATGATCTATTTGTAAGACAGCGAGCTGCCAAAACCTCAGACATTTCCAACATGGTAATTCTGGAATGCTGTAGTAAATAGGAAAAAACAGATGTCATAATGTGTTTCATCTAGTTTAAAACTTAACATGTAATTAACTTAATGGCTTGACAATAGCTGATGTAGCAACAAATATAAGGCAATTAAATTAGTACCTCATTACGACATCGAATTCTTCCACATATGCATTATAAAAAAAAAAATCAGATTTTGAGACATTGGTATATTTTACAGTGACTAACTGTCCTTAAAACACAATCGTGTGTAATACTTGTTTTGTTTTCCATTTGTTTTCCATTTTTATAACACTGTACTTTCTGCAGTCTTTCCCTTACACCACTAGTGAAAGCTGTTCTTGGTTTATTGTTTCAAATGCTGTATCTAGGCACTTGGGAATTTTATATTCGTTATGAAGCTCAAAGCTTTCATTTTCTTTATCTTTTTCACTGCTTGGTTGTTTGTCCAAAGTGATGTAGGCAATTATCGCCACTCTCTCACAACTTCTCTGTGTATTTCTTACAGTAGACTTCAGGTAGTCTGTTTTATGCACACAGCAGCGCATTGAGGCTGGGTCCTGTTCGTGTATTATTTTGGACTCTCCAACTTCAGGTTTCTCAAGGTATTATTAGGTTTTCCCAATTGTTAGGGCTGCAAGATGAAAAAGGGTAAGAGTACGCTGATTCAGAATAACTTAAAAAAAAATGCAGAGCCCCAAAGAAATACTAACACCAAGCCCAGACACTCTTCTTGCAGAACAGATCACCTGACCTGCAATTTCTGTGAGAGTTGTCTGTGTGCGGTCTAAAGAAAGCGAGAAGGTTATAGTGGTAGAGTTGTATTAAAGAGAAAATAATTTTACTTTGAATGATGTAACTGGTTTTCAGGTGACTCAGATCTTCCAAACTCACCATGCTAGCACATTCCTGTTAAAGATACTGAAACTTGTTAGCAAGAGAAGTCTGGAAGGAAAAAGGTTGAATGGTGGCCTAATACTGATCATACTAAAATTTGATGTTATTTTCCATTCACTGCAGTAGATGAGGTCCTTGATGCTGACAACAAAGTGGCCCTCTGACCCTGTGGAGGGATATTAATAGGAAGGAGGGATCAGTAAAAAGGAATCTGAAATCTGATACAGGGCTGAGGAATACCTTGTGAATGTGTCATTTGAACCCAGTTACTACTTCTGGGAGGTGTGAACATTTCGAATGAGTGTCTGCTCGAAACTTGAAATGGGCCGTGAAAAGTAGTAAAAAGTTATGCAAGCCTTCATGCAATTAAGAAGTTTCAAAGAGATAATTATATGCTTCTGAAGCTGTACATTAAGATATCCAATAAAAAGCATCACGTTGGATGCTCCTTGCTTCACCTTACAACAAGGCCCATCCATTTTCTGGATTTTAAATACATCTATGAATTTACGTATATATTTAGACCCTGCACTCCTAGATGATCTTTTTTTTTGTTCCTAAACTACATTTATTCCCTCAGGAATGTTGCTCTGTCTCCATTTCTAAAACACTGAATAGGAAGATTGTTTCTAACAAGCATTTCATATGAAGAGTTTATGAAGTGTGAACAATAGAGGACTGTCTAATGATTGGTTATCATGAGCTACAAAGTTAACTGACAAAGAATCCCTACTCAGGAAAAAACAGAGGCTTTTTATTGCTTCTAATGGGAAATTTTAGGGAATATTATAAACAGGCCAATTTTAAGGAAGTAAGACGGATGGCTGAAAGCAAAATGCTGACGAGCTGTGGCTATACAATACTGAACTGCTGTGCAATTCCTCCTTCAGGATGTTTCTTAATAGGAAAAAATATTGTATGGTGAAATCGATGTATTTTTTAGAAATTTATTGGAGACCCTTTCCAGCAGGGGTCAGAATGAAAAAGGGAAACTAGTACTTGCTGAGGCTGACAGCTGAAAGCACAAGTCCATCCAGTCACTCAGATGTGATTTAGCCTTCTTTTCAACACAGATCATTTAGCCTTGATTTTCCAAACAAGTGCTATCCCCTAGAGCGCACGCCCACTTAGTTGATCTCGCTGCGCGTAGGTTGTCACACAGGGGCAACAAGCAGGGTTCCCACAGAGAACTTACATCCTTGATAGCAGTTCAGAAAGGAAAAGCCACTGATGGGAGTTAGGATGCTCTATGCCTATGAATTTCTGGAGGAAAAATTCGTTAGCTGCTTCGCATGCCAAGGGACCAGCTGTCCTGCAGCACATGGAGCAGCTCTGACTGACCAGGAGGACCAAGTGGGAAATCAGCTCACAGCAGTGCCAGCATAGCATATGGTCATGTACCAGCTGTTTCTGAAATGCTTGTCAAACGGAGATCAGAACCGGGTTGGCTGTTAGGAAAATAAAACCCAACAATACCCCATCAGGATTCCTGAGATCTGACCACAAAACCAGAACTGTCAATTTGAAATGTCACACAGCAACTATGTGAATGTTCAGAATAAACTGTCATAGGCTTCTGTGCTCTGACTGGCTCCCTTAGAGAACACTGAGGTTCTGAGCATCTGTCCCTTCTACGGAGCTTGCAGAGAAAAAATATATAGAAAGGGTGAAATAAGGTAAGTGATACATATTGGTGATATACATTACTAATACATTGAGGGTACCTTCAGAAAACTGAATGGAGATTGATTTAAACTGGTCCCAATTGTTAGTGCAAATTCCAGGTGGCCCACATTTCACTGTGTTTTATTTATACCTTGAAAAGGGGAATTCAGATTCTGAGCTCACGAACAAAAGGAGATTTGATTGCGATTGGTAGGAGTCATATTACAGTGTTGGTGAAATGCTTCTGATAAACCAGGGGAATGACTCAGCAGAAAACAGCCAGCAGCATTTTCCCCTAAAAGCTTTTCAGTTTCATCTTTTTATAACAATAAAATAACTTGAACAGTAATTAAAGGGTTCAGAAAATGATGCCCTCCTTCTATCATGGGGTTTCAAGCTCTACTTTCTCTTCAGAGCTTTTCCATAATACTCGTTCAAGGTATGGAGAAAACTGCACGTTCGTATGGCATCAATTGCAGCGTTTTAGAGAACATCAGCAGCTCATGGAGCTACACAACCCTGCAAATTTAACTTTTGCCTGGCCTAAATCAAATTTATGACTAAATTAGGTGCCAAGGATGTTCAGAAAAGGCAAACCCTAGCTAAAGCAAAAATAAGAGTAATGCTGCTCCTGCATCAGGAAATGAGTATACCAGCTGGGAGGCAGCGGTTACTGTCTTGGCTTGTGTTCATGATTCTTATGAAACGTATTTCTATATAGAGGCTTAACTTGTTGAAAGGTCTAAACAGGACTACATCGGGAGTGGTGGGGACCGTCTGTTCAAAGATGAGCTTGGTTCCAGTGACTGAACATGTTGTTTGCACAAAAGAAACAGCGTTAGCGAACGCAGGTGACATACCACATTCTGGAACTCTAGGAGCCACGCATTTAGCGGTGAATAAAAGGAGGAAAACCCTAAGGATTATGCACAGACAGAAGAGTCCCTCTGCCATCGCAGATAATATTGACTTTCCTTAGACGTGTACGTGTTCATGTATTAGAGAAATGTGAGGTGCTAGTGTACCGCCTGAAAACGGCATTATTATTTTCCCAGTTAAGAAGCTTAATTAGTACTTTGGCGAGTCGTTCGTTGTAATATTTTCAGTCTTACAGTGGCCCGTTTTCACCCATCTACCATGATAAAAATGTTGCTCTTTCATTGCTTTACGGCTGTGTAAACAGTTCTGATTAAACCAGCATTTAATCATTTGGAATAAACTTCTCCCGGCTCCTAGGGAGCTCACCTACTAAAACCGACTTTCAATAGGATCAATCTTCTAAAAAACGACTTTCCTTCCAGACGGGCTTTCATTTCGCAGCAAAATAAACTTTTATTTGCTAGCCTTGCCCTCAGAGTCGTTAAGGATTTCAAAAGGACCTCGCATTACAAACCCCGACACACTCCATCATTATCCTCCATTTCCTCCTTCGCATTCCAGCCCGGCTCTAGGTGTTTCCCTCTGTCGTTACCACGCAGCCAGCCCTCCCGAGGGGG
>NW_010401343.1:0-201 GCF_000710305.1 Buceros rhinoceros silvestris
AGCTGCACCGCGGCTCCCCGCTGCCCTGACACCCCTTACCCAGCCCTGCGCCAGCTCCGGAGCAGGAGCACAGGCAGCTCACGCACCACACAGCCATCTCCGGTCACCTTCAGAACACTTTATTCAGAGGAACAGCAGTGAGAGAGCGGTAGAGGCCGAGGATCGGCGGGTTCCTCTCCCTTTGGGAACCCTCTCCCCGGA
>NW_010401343.1:318-6352 GCF_000710305.1 Buceros rhinoceros silvestris
CCCCTCTCCTGGGAGTGTGGGGATGTCCGTGTGCCCGTGAGACATCACTGTCCTTCCTTCCACAAAAAACCATCCCCTGTGCTGGCACCTTCCATGGTCCTCCGTGAAAATGTCATCTAAAATAGCATCACCGTACAGCTGGAGGAAGAGGCATCCTCACCTGAAGGAGACAAGTAACTCCTGTGACCGGTGCAGCCCTCACCGGCACCAAAGGGCGGGAGAAGGCACGTCTTTATGTCCAAGCACTAAAATTCATTATTGCCACACTGAACCTCAACGGGCACCTGGGATGAGAAGCTGGTTTTGCGGGAGGAAAGCTTCTAAAACTGATCAGCATGATTGGATGGTGTCTCAGGTGGGAGGTTTTTATGATCGCTTTTGCCAGACATATTGGGCCGTTTTCAGTCTTTCAAATCTAATCAGCTTCTAGTCGGTAACTACGCTGATTCCCACACACAGCTGGTGGCCAGAGTGCTCCCAGCGGCCTGGCCTCTGCATGTCCATTAGCCTTTTCCGGGTCCTGCTCCATGTTACCCTCTCTCCAGCAGGACTCAAGCTCACCCGCTGCTGGCAGCGCTCCCAGCCACCGGCGAGCAAAACCTCCGCCCATCCCACGCCAGGAACACGGTCTGGCCCGCAGGGATGGCGCGGTCAGCCCTGCTCGGAGACAACACAGGTGTCCCCGCACACACAGCTGCTGCTGACACCGTCACAAACATCGCGGGGAAAAAGTCCAATTTACTTCTAATATTAAAGGGAAAATAGAAGTGTGATAGCTCATGGCTCAAGTTTTACTTGTGCAGGACAAATTCTAACACTCACTTTCGGGCTTTTGTAAGGGACTAAGGGTTAAAAATAACATCTTTGAAATGACCTGCGGGACTGAGTAGGTTATTTAAATATGTAAAACCCAAAGAAAATACGTCCTTGTTCCTCAGAGTCTTTTATGTTTCTAAGGCTATACTTACAACTGGAAGAAAAGTTAATAAACAGTATTTATATATAGATGCCATTTGGCAAAACTGGTCCGTTAAACCCTTTTCCACTCAACCATACTAACAGGGACAAGTTTCAAGCCGTCTCTGATGATCATATCAAAGTTTAGTGCGGATTCTTACCTTATTTACTGACTCTTTGTCACTACTGTTGTTCCATTGTGAGCAGGGATAATAGGTGCAGGAAAATCCAGTTCAGGGGCATCAAAAAAGTATGCCTACATTATTACAGAGGAGAAAAAGGTTGTTTAGAAAGAAATGAAACGGTTCTGCCTCATCCCAGCTCTTTGTTTCCACACCCACTGTTCACAAGGTACAAACACAGCAGTGAAATGGCAAATTCGGATCTTTTCTGCTTTTATCAGACTAGAAATGGTCAACTATAATGGTGCTCTAAACTGCACTTTCCAATGTCGCAGTTAGTGGCTGAGGCCTGTGAAAAAGGCCCATACTGGAGGTGACTGGATTGCAGGTACTTGACCGTTTGCTGTTATCACTGATGAGGCTCCAGAGACAGGAGCCCCAGTGAAGTCAGCTGAGAGTCTCCTGCTAACACGGGAGCTGTGCTTTGCCTTTGCCTCCACACCAGCTGGGCTGTGGGGAACCAAACCTGTCTCCTCTGGATGATACCATTTTACCTACTGCAGCACAGAGACACCAGGTAACATAAGTGCTCATTGTTACCTGCTTCAGTAGCATTAGATTCTTCTGTTTCCATAAAAGGCTGATATTTTACCAAGTTCTAGCAGGTTTATGTTTTCACACATAGAACTCGTAGGGAGACACTATGTATTGAACATTTAATAAATTTAATGGATTAACTAAGCATAGTAGTCATTGGAATAAGCTGTGACTGGACACAATAAAGATTAACACTTTGTTGATACTGTGATGAATTCCAGGAAATTTTAAGGCTGTTCCGCGAGTGATTTTGTGCTAAAGACATCTTCATTATTTAGTTTATTGCTCTGTTGTACTGTCCAAGTCAGATTGGCATCAATTTTCATACAATCATAGACTGATTTGGGTTGGAAGGGCCCTTCACAGCTCATCCAGTGAAACCCCTTGCAGGGAGCAGGGACATCTGCACCCAGAGCAGGGTGCTCAGAGCCCCAAGGGCCAACCTGGCCTGGACTGGTTCCAGGGACGGGGCTTCTCCCACCTCTCTGGGCAACCTGGGCCAGGGTCTCACCACCCTTATCATAAAAAACTTCTTCCTTCTACCTAGCCTAAATCTCCCTCTTTTAGTTTAAAACCATCACCCCTTGTCCTGTCACAACAGGCCCTGCTATGCTTGAAATAACCAGAACTTTCACTTTGGAGGTCTGTGAAAAGTACTGTTTCTTTCTTTATTAGAAAGATTTTTCAGCAACTAGCCAACCTCTCCTTCCCCCGACATGTTGCCAGTTCCAGGAAATAACAGAGTAGAGAAAAGGAAAGGCAGTGTCATACCAAACAGCCGACAGACAGCAGGGCATGAAGCAGAACAATGGTCCCCACGGTCGCCACCGCAATCCTCCTGTTGTCATCTCGGACAGCGGGCCAAAAGGTCATCACCAAAACAGACCCCGAAAGGCACAGGGAGAACATCACCAGGACCCAGCGCACCACTTTCTGCGGAATGATCCATAAAATCTACAAAGGGAGAACAGTGATCGTTAAAGAGACCGTGTGAAACGGGGAGTCATTTATTTAACACGTTGTTCTGTGACATTTCATCACTTCCAGCCCATTTGTGCACAAATTAACTCATTCCTTATCTGACATGTCTCTGTTATTCGAGGAAAGAAAAACAGGATTTAGACACGACAGGAGTCCCCTGATTTATGGCTCTCTCTCCAAGGCCTGCCCCTTGTCAGAGTGCCCCACGATGGTCCCCGCCAGAGAAACTTGTCCCCAGAGCCACCGCCATCCCGCACACCCTTGTCTGTACTGTGGGGACACACACTTCCCAACTCCCGTGGGGAACACACACATCCCAATTCCCGAAGCTGCCTCAGCTGCCTGCCAGGCTTGCCAGCAGCACCCTTGCTTGGATTTGCTGCTGCTGGGGAAAAAAAATCTGTTGGGGGCTTTTCCAGGACCCTCAAGAGGTCTTTACACTAGTTAAGCTTCATCAAAAAGCTTTATTCTAGCCAAGCAAAAGGAGAAAAATTATCTGCCCAGTCCTCAAGATTTTGACTAACATGAACAATATTATAGAAAACAGCAAATTTTCCAACCCAGGAGCTTTGTGCAGGTCACGTAAGGGAGGCACGCTCTTCAGCCGTACGTACCGCTGTGGGGATGTAAATGAAGAGGGAGTAGCCATAGACACACACTATCTCCAGGAACGAGTAGGAGACTATGTTCATCACTTTACTGTTCCTCCACATCAGGAATCCCCAGAGAGCAAGGGGAACAAGCCAAGCATATGCGTAAATTGTTGTTGCCGCTATGGACACTGGAAACATGACAGAAGGTTTAATGTTGTACTCAGAACACCAGCCAGAATCAAACGCGTACAAGCGTTTAGCCAGAATACCACAAACCCGCCTCTAAAGTTACTTTCAAAATATAAAGTGTGTATTATTAATAAACTGAGAATTTTGTATTTACATCCAGTTTACACCCGCTACTTTGCCAGCTCTTCGGATGAGTTTGAAAACAGTGACTCGAGAAAGTGTTCTCTTGAGATTTTCAGTTTCTTGGTTAGACCTGTGCACAAACTGCTATCAGTTCCAGTGCCAAAGGAAGAGCCACAGAGAAAAGAAAAACTTGGTTAAAAATAGAAATTCAGCTATTAGCAGCTACTGGAAAATTAAAATAGAATGCAGGCATGTTAGAAGAAATTGAAACACAGACACGAGTGTCCAATCTGGGATTACTCAAGCACGCTGCAGACTCTGGAAACCAGCAGAAGCCACATTCCTCTGCAGGGACAGCCGCCTCCTTCACAGCCCAGGAACAGGTACAGGCAACTGGCTCTGCACCCTGGCTTCTCTGGGGCACGTCTCCGCTGAGCATCTTTTGCTCCTTTTTGAGTTTGCCAGAAGGTAACAACTTCTAGCCACAGAAGGTAACAGGAGCACCACTCCAACTCAGTCATCCTCTGACTGAGACCTGCCTGCTCCCGGGAGGCCGCGGATCCAGCAAGGCACCTAAAAAAGCACCACGGTGGCCACTGCTGAGCTGTCTCTCTCTGTACAAGGGGGCATTCACTAAGGCTAGACAAGTAACTGCTCTAATGACTCCTGCTTGCTCTGCTAGAGCTCTGTAACTACCTTACGCTCTGGAGGAGCAGGGTTCTGCCAGTCACAGCCCACTTGAAGGACTCATTTCACACCTCCAAAAATTTAGGGAGCAAAGACTCTGCTAAATCAAAGCTGTCACCTGTTTTTGTATTACTTTATTAAAGCATTGAAAGAAAAAAAATCAAATCAAAAACCCCAAATCCATGAACTTAGAAAAGTACTGACTAGTTACACACCTACTTACACACCTTTTCTGAACTGGGGCACATAGTGGTACGTTGGTCTGCCCAGGTGGATGAAGAAATTTGAGAGATTGCCGCTAACAGCGATGGTAAAGACAAGCGTGGCACATATCCAAAAGGGACCTTAAAAGGAAACAGTCAAGATCAGTAACAACTTCTCTGTCCTCTTGCTTTTTAAGATTAGCAAGTAAAAAAGAAATACAAACACAAAACATTCAGCACAGAAGAGAGCTTCTCACCCCTTGTACCTACCGTAAAGGTCGGGGTTGCTGCGGATATACAGCCTCACAAAGTTCTTCCCTGGCACCGGGAAAACCGAGCCTTTGATTCTGTCCAGCACCTACGAAAACGCACAGATCTGTCTGACTGAAAACGCAAGAAGGAAGAAACCTCAGTGTCTGGCTAGGGCATAGCTCAGACAACAGTTCTGCTCTGGAGTGGAGCGTTAACCTGGTACGTGTCCACATCGAAGAAGGTCTGGTAGTACTCAAACGTCCAGAAAGGGGCACTCTTCTTCTGTCCCGCAAGCAGCTGTGGGGTGGGGAAGGCAACACGGAAAATGTTACAGCCCTACAGTTTATGCATTACTGGTTCATTTATACAATAGTTAAGAGATGTCTGTACCCGGACAGAAAACAAACATGACAGGGTGGTGCTAACTGTGATCATGTTAACAGTTTAGCAGAGCTGTCACCACCACTGCGTGCGTATGCTGTACGTGTAAGAGCCTCACCTCGGTTTTATCGGAGTCATCGGTCCCCAGTAATTCATCATCCTCTTCTCTCCCCGGCTCCTGCAGACGGCCGTGCTGATTCTTGGGGATTTCCACTGGCTCATCGATGCTTATTGTGGTAGCATCAGGATTTGCTGCAAGCAAATTAGCTGCATCGTCAAATTCTGCAAATAAGTACATTACAAGACAGACAATGATCAAGCTACCAAAATTTTTGATCTCATGGCTCAAGAACCATATTGAGAGCCCTATGCAGCCCAAGAAAGGCCACATCACTGGCTTAGGCCTGTCGAGTAGGATCTGTGTCTTAAAGTCCAAACTGAGATGGATCAAGATGAATGTTCACTTGGCTAATAAAGCGTGAGGCTGTCTTCTCTGTGAACATGCCTGCCTTACGATAAACCAGCACCACTGACACCTGCCTTTCCTTCCCATGATCAGCTCCAATCCAAGGACCAGCAGGTCTCTGTGAGGGGAGGGGGGAGTTGCCTCTCTGAAAAGGCTCTAGAAATAGGTAACTTTAATCTGCTCCAAAAATTACTACTTTCAGACCTGAATTTATTTGTCAAAAACTAAGGAAGTTTGAAACCATGGGCCATTCCCAGTTACAGAGTGCTCTGTCCATGCTCCACAAAGGGTTTCGGTCAACACTAGTTACATTTTTAGCTCGCTAACAGCACAGTGTCATCTCAGAGAGCTGGCGCCAGCCCTGACACTACTCGCAATACCTCAAGGAAGCTTTTATTCAGCGGAAGCCCCGAAATGCTTCCACGCCTCCATCGCCTGACCGCTCCACTAGCCAGGCCCCAGACCCCGCGCTGACACCTGCGA
>NW_010401344.1:0-201 GCF_000710305.1 Buceros rhinoceros silvestris
GGCCCTGCCTGAGCTTTCAGTGGGGTGCGGCACCGCGGGGCTGCGATCCCGGCAACCGGGCCCTGCCTGCGCCTGGTTTGTGAATAAATAACTTTCCATCAAGCACTGTGAAGATCCGCGGTGGCTCCGCAGTGGTGCTTGCCCGCCGGCAAGGACGCGGGCCCTGCCAGTGCCCGATGTCTCTGATGGCTCGGCTGGCCT
>NW_010401344.1:323-2515 GCF_000710305.1 Buceros rhinoceros silvestris
TGCCTGGCGACTCTGGCCTGTTGCCCCGCAGCTTTCGGAGCTGTCCCTCTACGAACGTAAACACCTACGAAGGGCTTTCCCCTCTGTGAAGTGCTATGACAAAATGTACTTAGATGAGGGCTGTTTTCAAATGATCAAGGCCACCACCCCATACAGACATAACCAGGCATGCAGGAGTCAAGGCACTCTAGGTGAGGAGTAGTTGTTTATCTCAGGCCTGTGCCTATGCCTTAAGGCAGTCCTCCTTTAGTTATTTATAGGTAGAAGACCTGCTTAATTAGGTGAAGAGCCCTCTTCTCTGGGCTCATTTGCCTTATCCCAAGAAATAGGGAGGAGTGGGCCTGCTGAAGAGGTGACTAGGTCATGAACTGCTGTCTCTGTGATGCTGGCAAGAGCCTCTCTCCCAGGCCGGTATCTTCCAGCCAAGCCTCCTCTCTGGTCCTGCTGCTGGAGTAGGTGGCTGAGGAGAAAGGAACACACTTTGCAGGCTCCCACAAAATGAGGAACTCACCTAGCAGTGGGGTAGGCCCAGGCCAATTATAAACCACATTGATAAATCTGGGTACTTGCTATCTCTCTTTTACAAGTTATGTGGAAGAAAATACAGTTTTCAATATTCAACATGCAAAATTCTCCGTTCTTCTATAAACTTCTATAAAGCTACAAATACCATTGCTGTGAAAGCACCTCCTACACGTTGAATAAGCATGTGATTTTGTGTTCTGGCATTCTCCGCCTCGTAGCAAGGAGTGAAAGTTTACACAAACATCACAGGAGTGTTGTATCCAACTGCTCTGCACAGATTTTTCTTGTTTATGAAATATATGCTAGATAAATCTGTTAAAAGCAACTTGTAACAAACCCAGTAACTTAGAGGAAAGCTCTACCCTGAGCAGTAAGTCGCTCTGTGGTAAGAGAACCATTTTTCTTGGACTTTCTCACAACTATGCAGAGCATAGTTCCACTTCAGTGTTGGAAACATGGAGTTGCTAAAAAAGGAAGCATATTCCCTGGACCAGATGAGGGGGTTATAATGCCCAGTATTATTAGAGCAGCCAGGAGTAACAGCTCAATGCCAAATACTTACACGGGTGCCTTGGTATGGCTTTGCAAGTCTTGAGAGAACAAAATGTCTAGAGTGAGAGGGGGAATCAGCTGCATGTGCTGCAGAGACCAGGCTCACCTACGATCTGTAACCATTACCCTCCAGTTACTTACCTCAGACCCCTGTCAGGTAACAGGATGCTGGTTAGAGTGCATCGAGATCAGTAGGGGGAGATACCACGGAAAGACCTGGAGCTGCCTGCCAGGCGGCCACTGACTCCACAGAGGAACAAAAGCCCCTATCCTTGGTGTTTTGGTGGGGCATGCTTTTCTTCCAGATGTCTTTTTTCCAATTCCTTTTTAACTCACTCTTTCTTTAGGAAGCAAGGCTGCTTCGCTACACATCTTTAAACACCAGTTTCTTGGCTTTTTCATGGGTAAAATTATTCTTGTTCTGTCTGTGCCTAGGAACAAGTCTCAGTTCCAATTAAGTAGGTTTTATGAAGGAGATGGTGATGTAAATAAAGTAAAAAACCTCCTTCACAGCCACAGCTAAAAATTACTGATAAAAGTCAGGACTGATTTTCTGGACTTCTTGTGTATACCTTTCAATAAACAGCTTCTTCACAGAGATATCAACTTCATTAATAAACTATTGGTCTGTGTTTAAGTTCTATTTTTATTATGTTTCATTTGTTCTATAAACAAAGTAATTAAGCTAGTGACAAAGTTAGTATTAAAATCTAGGCATACTTAAAATACTTTAAAGCCACATTTTAAACACAGAAAAGGATTTGTGTGTATAGTTCTCAGCATCCTAGGACCGATATTGCTTTAATACATAACCATGGCAGCTCTCCAAAGATACACATGAGGAGCACTTCCATAATTACAGTGGTCCTCCAGACAGTCATGGATCTCGAGGAGCCTAAAAATAGGCTCAATGTGCAAATGCAAAGATGAACATGATTCATTTTTTTTCTGTGAGCACAGTTCTACAAGTTCATTATCCACTTGACAAATAGAAAACTACAATTTGGGAAAAAACTATCATACAAAAGGAAATCACAAAAATACTGCCTTTTAAAAGGCTACACATTTTGTCATTTTTTAAATGAAAACATTATACATTAAGTATTTAGGGAAAG
>NW_010401344.1:2618-4081 GCF_000710305.1 Buceros rhinoceros silvestris
AAAGACTACCGGTTTTCTTTATCGGGAGTACACCTAAAACACAAACACACCCAGTAAACTGTTCCCTGCCACCACCAAGGCTGTTTTTGCCATGCTTGTACCCCTCCCACGTTAACGTTTTCCACACTAAAAGCTGTAAGTAGCTTGTTTTCTACAGATTCCTTAAGTTAAAGTAAGTTAATTCTGACCGGAATAGAAGTAAAACTCAGTGCGGTAAGGCCACAAAACCAATGCCATAATCCCAAGACTCCTGGTAGAATTAATCCAGCAGTCTGAACACAGAAGGAGTAAACCTTCAGCACAGAAATAGTTGTGAAGATCAGTCTGTACATGCAAGCTAACATGAGGCTGCCAATAACCAAACACATGCAGGAGTACTGCAAGCAGCTTGCTGTCAGTTCCCGCAGGATGGGGCAGGGAGGCAGCACGTATTCAGCAGGTTGTTCTCCTGTAGCTCTTGCTAACTTTGCTTCTCTTCCCCTTCCCAACAACGTACACAACTCAGAGCAAGCACTCCACACTTAGATCTGCAAACCTCTAGCCACTTTGGACAACACTGCCGGTCGAACAACAACAAAAAAACCTCCATCAGGCAAATAGACCCACTGTCAGTTTCATGTGTGACCCAAATGACAGGTTGAACTCTGGCCACCAAAAGCAAAAAGGTTACTTTTTGTCCCACCTTGATCCCCACTTTGCTCATTCTCAAACAGCAAATCTAACCCAGTTCCCAAAATTTCATTTCTCACACCCAGCCAGTAAGGGTCATAGTCACTTGCCGTTTCCAGCAGCTGCTGCCCATACGATGGGGCTGGAGCGGCAAGTGTCCCTGGATAGCCCCCTTCATGTTTTGGAAGTACCAACGGAGGACTAGTGTGACTAGCTGCATTCAGAGGTGGACTGTGCCTCATCTGCTCGAGCTCAAGCTTAGATTCACCTTCACCATGATTGAAAGTGGAGCCCTTCCCAAAAAGAAAAGTGTTTGACTTGATATGCAAGTGGTTCTCATCACCCAGGCCCTGGTTAGCATTTAAGTAGTTTAAGACAGGTCTCCTATACATGTTCTCTTTAGCTGCCAGGTACTGGTGATCTTCTGTAAGAGACTGGAAAGCATCTGTTTCTGAGCAGTAGCTTTCAGGGAAACATTTCTTCAGGTATGGATATTCCTGTGCCTGCTGCACAGGCAGTGAGAGCTGAGGGGGACTCTCCACACTTCCTGCACCGAGCGAAACCCCTTTTCCCACACAGTCCAAACCGAAGTAAGATGGGGTCTGGCCTGGGGTTCCAAAAGTGTTATCCAAGCTCCTGAAGTGAGTATCGAGCCTTGAGTATGGCTGCCCCGCGTAGAGTGACGGCTGACCAGAGAAACTCTGGTTTCCTCCTGGTAGGTCGGGCTGCAGATGGAGGAGGTTCAGGTGTTGCCCAAGACCCTGCGTCGTCCAGGACCTATCCTGGCAGCCGCC
>NW_010401345.1:0-217 GCF_000710305.1 Buceros rhinoceros silvestris
TCGGCGCGGCGGTCTGACCTGCCTTCTGCTCGAACAGGACGGAGGCGAATGGGAAACTAGGCCATTTTCCCCTGTCCTTTGAAAGGTGCCATCGCCGCTTTTGTGGGTCATTTAAAAAAAACAAAAAACAACCCCCAACTAACTGCACCCCCCCCCCAAAAAAAAAAAACACCAAAACAAAGAAAAACACCAAAAAAACAAAAAACTACAAACAAAC
>NW_010401345.1:280-10141 GCF_000710305.1 Buceros rhinoceros silvestris
AGAACACCAAACAAAACAAAAAACTCCAACCAACCAACCAAAAAAACCCCATAACAAATCTGCCAAAGCCTAAAAACTATCTCTGGGTGTGATCTTATGCTTCAAACACAATTCACTGCTTTTTCTTTTTCTACACCATCAAGTGAAGTTTGGTGGGAGGGGGAGTGGTTTTTTGTTTGTTTGTTTTTCAGCAAGATCGTTAATGTGGTAGTAGGATTAGCTTACAGTCTTTCTTCATCTGTTCTATCCTTTTCTACCCGTTTCTGAAAGGGCCCCGTTCTCAGGAGTCTAGAAGAGACTAGTACAGGAGGCAGAGCGGCAGTGTCTCTGACCCTCATAAAGCTACTGTAGTTTAGTTGTCCTGTCTCAGTACGGACTGTCCGTTACTCCAGGGTGTCTCCTGCATGGGTTTACCTGTTGGGACCAGTCCCCAACATCCTGTTTGCTGTTGTGAAAGTTTGTAGTTTGGATTCAGGAGCTCTAAGAAGAGATAATGTGTGGGCCAAAAAAGAAGGGTAGCTTTTCTTGGTGGAAAGTTATTTCCTTTTAAGAATAGTATTCAAAACCATAAATGTGCTTGAAGTTTCTAAAATGAACTTTTACACATTTTAACTTTTTGTCAGCTGAAAAGAATTCTTTCAAAAATCCTCTGAAGTTGGGTTCCTGAGAAAACTGGGGGGATAAAAAATTATTTCTTATGCAGAACTTTTGAAAAAGTGCAGCCTTAGAGTTTCCACACTGAAAGTATGATTCCAAAAATTGTAGCAACTTAGCACACACATTTTGGTTTTGAGGCAAAGGCAGAATAAGCACGTTGGTGGAACTCTGGTGTGAGACTGCTGTCTGCACCGCAGTTTTATCAGAATAAAGTTTATCAATATATGTAAGCTTTGTGAAGTTAAAGATTGCAATGTAAAGATAAAACTAAAAGAAAAGCATACTGATCTGAGACAATATCAGTATCAGTTATATTGGAAAGAACAATAATCACCAAAATGAATTTTCCCTGTCATGAGTAGAGAAAGTCAAGTCAAGGTGTATCTAGTATTTCAGTCTATTATTGAATTGACTATGCGCCAATTCTCAGAGTGGCACCTGATGAAAGTATCTTAGTCTTCCTTTTAGAGATAGGATCAGAAAAAAAGCTTTGAGCAAAATATCCCAGAATTTTGGATTGGAAATACTATGGGCTTTTTCACTTCTGTTTTTAATCTGTTGAGGAAGGGAGGCTTAGATTGGGGATTATAAAAAGCCATTTGTTCTAGTTCCTGTAATAAATCAGGTCACTTCATTCACTTGAGTGAAATTGTATTTATCTTCTTTGGGAGAGCTTCTACAAACAATGGGTATGTCAGCCAGCATATTGCGTTCAGGTTTGAGAGAACCAAGTATGTTTGTGTCAGCTTTGCACATTTGGGTAAACTTCCTGATGTTGGTGAAGCCACACCATTCTCTGAGGATCAGTGTGGTTGATTTGTGTTAAGCTGTCTATGGAGCCATGTGGCCATTAAATCTTACAAAATCTGAGTGAGGACTTCTTTCAAGGGTAGCCCATTAAGGGTCCTGCCCTGTTTTTTGTCTTACTTTGAAAATATGTTTTCAAGTTAGTCTTGTATAATGCTATAAATCTTTCCTCTGGCTTGACTCTCTTACCCCATGTTGGAGGTTGAAATTCATTTCACAGAGGTCGTACACTTCCACCTATGTGAAACTTAATAAATCTTAAGTTTAATACAACTTTGCTATTGTTACTAATATAATCAGTGAGGTAAAAAGTCTGTGCCATGTCTTGGTGGCCAGTCACTGTGTGGGAAGGCCTAAAGTGCCGAGCTGAGTTTTCTCCTCTTAACTGGGACCAAATTCAGCTTTGTATGATGCTGCTAAAACTCAATTTGTTTTTTAGTACTTGGTGTAGGCCCCTTTAAAGCAGTGAGTTTATTTTCCTGTGCTTTTCAGATACTCGTAGATCTATAAAATACATAGAGAAGCTACTGACTGGGGTTGTCCATTCTGCTTTCACACCATTTTATTCCTATGAACCTTAGTGGAAATTTTTTCACTCATTTGCTCCTGTGGCATGATTTCACGAAAGTCTTTGTATGTGGCTTTAGAGAATAGGCCTCTGTTGCACTGGCCTTCTGACCATGAACTTCAACTAGTCCTGCTCTGCTGTGAGAATACTTTCAACAGCTCTGGGAGGAGAGGTGTGGCTGGGGACCAAGGTACTGATAATGATATGTTTTGAGTTATTTTTGCATTAGCTCTATCAGCTTGTTGGCTTGGTAGGCTTTTAGCACATCAGGCATAGATAGGGCAAACTGTTTAGTTAATTCTGGTTTCCTAGAAGAACTGGCAGGCTGAAGTGTTAGCCTTCCTGAAGGCAGCTGGTTATCTGCAGCTAGCAGAGAGTTAATAAGGGGATGGGAGTTTAGGGATGTTTGCTTTATTTTAAGGCTAGAATGGAGTTGGAGTGGTATTGTCCCAAGCCACCAAACTACTTCGTACTTGTGGCAGAATTATCTTGCTGGCTAGAAAGTACCTGATTCCTGGGCAGGATCACTGAATTGTTACTTTACCCTCTCCTTTAGATTCAGTGACCTACTGTGTGCTGAAATCAGGAGGTGGGAGAAGGACATGATTACTGGTAGGAATTGGAATGGAACTAGAAGTAAAATCTTCATTCTACCTCACCCATTAGTACTGTCAGCTCCTACTAGCCTGGACCAGACTGGAACCTGAAGCTGATGGGAGAGTGTTTTCCATGTGCTATGGCTGAGTATCTGCACTTTACTATTTCTTGAGCTTGTTTGTTTCAGTGTGATTGTATTTCTTTTCTTGGCTTTTTTTACACTTACTGTTGTTCCCAATCAGATGATCCAACAAAATCATCACCTTTCACTGTAGAGTTGCAAAGATTTCTGGTGACATTCCAGTGACGCCATGTAATCAAGGTTGTAAGTTCATACTTCCTTTACTTTCTTTAACCTGGTCATCAGTTTGGGCTGCTCAATTTAGCTGTTTTAAGGAGACCCACATTGTGTTCACTATGGTAAAAATTGCTTCAAACACCAGTAGTTTCCAAATTAGAGCAAACATGGAAGGTGAACTCGAGCTTTCAGCCAGACAGTATTTGCCCTTTCACTCTTGTCTGATGCCAGCTGCTGAGGTGTGCTTTCTGTTGTGATTTTGTGCTTAAGAAGGTGCAAGGGGTGTAGGGCTTGTAAGATGGGAAACCCTGGAAAAATAGGGCTTATCTGAGAGATGAAAGCTAGCTAGATTGTTTGATAATAGTGGCGCTTTGCATAAAAGGAATACAAAGGAAAGTCTTGAAAAAGTCAGTTGCATCCGTTGGATGATCTTAGTACCTTCCAGTATAGGAAAAAAAAGAGTAAGGCTTTAGGAGAAGATGGTACTTTGGAAGTTTATCATTCAAAATGCAGATAAAATGTATTCAGTATCCTCCAGTCTGTGACAGTGGAACACTCGAGAAATGTGGTCTTAGGGTTCATAGTACAATCTCGGAGTTAAAGAACTGATATTCCTGTTAAAAAAAGAAAAGTAAATAAAATTGCTTCTTCTATTTACTTATTTTTCTGGATTCTTTTTTCAGCCTTCACAGTAACTCTAAAGATACCTCCTAATAGGAGACCGGCAGGAATTCTCACTAGGGGTAATGAGTAGGTTTTGACCAATATCTTATACACTTGGCTCTCCCATGGACTTGTTTGCTAGGCTCTGCAGTTTTGTGAAGCACACAGTTGCAGTGTTTTAGAGTTATGCAGTCCCCAGATGAGAAGATATGCATATAAATAAACTTGTTTGGTTATTATTTTGTGCACTTTTCTTCCTATGAGAAAAAGTTCTTTCCTCTGTGTGGTGGGACCTAAGCACTGTGAGAACAGCCTGTGTTGGGTGGGAATGTATATAAACTTAGTATGCAAAATTATTCCTCATCTCAGCAAGATGTGATCAGTTTATGATAACCATAGTAGCAAAAAGGACTTGGGAGTCTTCTGAGAACTCTGCATCCTTTTAGAAAACCCAAGATATAACAGAGGGATTAAAGGAGGAACTCACAGCCTCTTCCACTATGTAGGAAAATGAACTGGGTTCTCAGTGAGCAGGGTGGAGAATGTCACCTGTACTGGTCTCCAGGAGGTGTTCCCTGGTGTGCACCCAAATGTGCTTCCTTCTCCTTTTTCCACGCACCTGTAGCTAATAAGGGTGACATTTGGAGGGTGTGTTTTTGGGCTTGTGGAAGACGTTTCTTTGGCTATTTTTGCTGAAATTAAAAAATTAACTAGAAATGTGAAAAGTTGAGAGATTTGCTTTAAGAAATATTATAATTAATTTACCCAGTGAATTATTACTTGTCTGGAAAATTTTTCTGTGACTGTGGTTCTGTCAGTGAAAGCAAACAGTAACCTTTTACCTAACACAGCAGAGCTGTTGCTATGTTAGTTGATGGAAAAGTATTGTTAACCTTTATGATATCTGCTAATGCTCCAAAGAGGAAAGACATTAACTATTAGCTTCCAAAGGCTTGATCATATGTTTGGTCTCTTGTCTGATTCACAGTCTGGTTTCTGGACTGATCATGGAAGATATGGGCTGGTTTCTAGCAGAACTTGTTGAAACACTTCATTAAAAAGATTTTTTAGTCAAAAGCTGAATTTTTACTGTTTTTGATTGCTGTAACTTGGAAACATAGGTTTAAATTAAGAAAAAAAAAAAAGGTTTATATCTTCCTGCAGAATAAGTACTTTGCACTCAAAAGTGCTGAATACTTCCGGTTGTCATTTTTACCTAAGGAAGTAAATGTTACTGTGCGATGCTGGACCCTGTCCCCGAGAAATGAGCACATGGAATGCTAATGGGAGAGGAATACAACCTTGCAGGCCAGGAAATGTGGGTCCAAAACCAGAAATGGGAGTGCTAAGATTCAGCATAGTGGAACACTGCCTGCATATAAAAATGGGGAGCTAGGGAATACGGCTATATAGAGGGTGGCTGCAGAGAGGCTTTTAATGCATGACAACTACATCAGCTGAGAAGCTTAAGCAGTTCTTTCCTTAGCAAACAGCATCAGTGCCCCTTCAATGATCTGCTTTTTATAGGTTAAACTGCCTGGTGCATTTAATGTGTACACAACCCAATGGTTTGATAACATCTGCTGTATCACAGCCTTTAGCTTGTATTTACTGCCAACAGAGTCTTGTTACTTGTTGATCTAATTTCAGGCTCTCAGAGTGAGAAAGTTCATAAAGGCAGCATGGACCCCTGCAGTGATACTGCTTCTGCTCTCTGTTATCACATCACTCACTTGTAACAAGAAAGCTTCCTAACAACGTGAAATGGGATGTGCTCTCTCTCCTCTAAGTTGTTTTATATCTTCTGTTCTCTTTTTTTCCTGAGTACAATGTCCATCTATACATAAGGGCTATAACCCTGTCATCCCACCGCAGGTAGAACTTGCATTCTTGGGACTTGTTGAACTGTACAATCCAGCTGTTACTTAATCAAATGTTTTTTAAATGTACTGTGGGAAAGGCTTCTTGAAGATAACATTTCTAATTCTTTTCCAAGGGGTTAGTTTTATGAAAATGCTGACTTAAATAAGATGATGTTATAGAGGTCTGTACCTAGAGAATACTTAGGTACTCTCCACCTTTGACCAAGGATTTATGAGCCTTCCTGACCTCCTCTAGCTTTTATCTACAACTTCTCATACAAAGGTCTCCATGAGTGGTTTTTCAAGACAGTTGAATTAATTTTTTTTTTTTTTTAAAATCACAGTAGGCAAACTGAGGGACAGAGCAACAAGGTAACTTGTTGAAGAAGCCAGCTGAAGGCTTGGCACTTGCTTGATTCTGACTGCTAGACAATTACCTTTTCGTACAGACCAGCCTGTCAGTGGTTATTGTAGAAATACTAACTGCCCAGATTTCTCTAGATATTGTTTGGTATTTAGTGCCCATTAGTATGCTGAGCTTAGAAGTTCTCCGGCTGATGCAGCTTTATGTACTATTAATTTTCTCAACCTTCTCCGTGAAGTTTTGACCTGGAGAATACAATCCAGTGTATGAAGTATTGGTAAAAAGTATTCCTAGTCTTCAGATCCCACTCCAGCTATTAAGATCCACTGATAGTTCCCATGTGTAGAAGCAGCCTTGTAGGTTATTTGGGGTTTGCTTGTCAGTCTGAGCTATACCATTTTGAGAACTAATACTTACAGCGCATCACAGGAAGTTTTCATGGAATACTGACTTTTCTCTTAATCGTGGCCTTTACCTAAACATCCACAGAAGTTCAGGAGCACCTAATAGTTTGCAAGTAGTTGTCACCCACACTATATGTAGGAAAATCATTATCATGGGGATTTTGTTTTGAATTTGGGATGCTGAGTTGTTATTTCTAGAGAGATGTACGGTGTGCTTAATTTGAACATGTTTTGCTGGGCTTGCTGGCTGAAACATTTGAAATAAATTCTTAGAGCTCTCACTGTCTGTGTTGGTAGCTGCATCTTGTGTGGTGGTACACTTATTGATACTTTGTATGTCTTTAGAGCCAACAAGTAACAGCAGAGGCCAGAGCCCAAGTGAAGGGCAGTAGTCAAAATGAATATTTAAAAAAAATGCTAGTGAAGTGTTGGTATGGAAATATGAGGCTGTAAGATTTACTTCAAGAGGTCGTCTTATCCACCACTGTTCTGAGACCAAATTATGTGCATGTAGACCATCTTGGACAGATGACATACAGCAGGATCTTAAACTTCTAATGAAAGATTCCACAACACAAATAAGTTTTCTATTCAGCTTCGTCAGAGCACTAATAGCTGAAATTCTCTTCTAAAGCCTGCATGAATGTTTTGTTAAGGCTTATTTCTCAGTGACAGCTCTTAATGTATTATGAGGCTGTCAGAAATACCTACTTCAGTCACTTTAGTTGAAGCAAACCTGCTGTTTTCTCCAAATTTTCTATGAGGTTTATATTAAATCTGTCATTCTTGCTGTTCTTCACTGATCCTCTGTGGTACATCTATCCAAACCTCTGTCTAGTCTCACCAAATCTGGCTTGCCATGCTAGGTGAAACCTCACCAGGAGAGAGATGATGACAGGAAATACGCCTTTCTGCAGCAGTCACATTTTTTTGGTTTGTGGTTCAGCCTACTGAAAAGCCAAAACGAGGCAAGCCTTATTTTTCTTTTCCCCATTATCTTAATTTTATTGTACAGGGAAGGAAAGTAACTTGGCAAATGCTACCCAACAAATACTCAGGAGAATAAGAAAATTAATTCTTGTTTCCTGATGAAAGTATTGAGAATAATTTGTTGTTTACAGTGTTTCATTTCCCGTATTCTTTTAAAAGCTGTTTTCAGCCACCCCGAAATGAAAATGTGGTAAAAATTCAGTGACTCAAAAATACACATTTTCATTGGAGATATGGAATCAATTGTTTAATCTATGTAGAAACATTTTACTTCAGATTAGACCCAGTTAACTCTTTTAGAGAAAAATTCAAAAACCTTTCAAAGTCTAAACTTTTTTCATTTTTAAAAAAGGAGTTATTTCATTTGGATTTTAAAAATCGGAGTTTAGTGGAATCTCCATTAACACAAGGAACTCAGTTAAACTGCTGAAATTTAATATTTAGTTCTGTCACTTGAAACTTTGTCCTGGATCTGAAGAAGTCAGTGAAACAGTGAAGCTGAGAAAATATTGGTCATGCAGTGTCTGTTTTCCTTTTGCTGGAAGAAAGATTCACTAGACAGTACATCTGAGGCCTAAAGGGTCATTTTAAACAAAAGGGCAGAGACTCACCTTATGTGGTGAGCACAGCAATTCTGCTATCCTTCCTGCTGCAGAAGTGCTTGGTACCCCACATGCTCTCTTATGAATAGTGGAGCACTTGGAGATCAAAGCAGGTTAGACGTTTTGTGTCCTGTCTCTTCTGCAGCCCACACATCCAGTTTGGTCTGGAGCATTTATGTTGCTGTGAGGGTAAGTAATACTATTATTGAAAGCAAATTCAGGCAAATGATCAGCTGTTGCTGATTGGGATGATGCAGAACTTGTTCAGTTCATGCAAATGAAGCAAATGGTGTCTGGGTTTTTTAACCAGTGTATGAAGTGGAGAAGAACCCTCCACAACAGTATGTGAGAACTGAGCAAGGAGGTGGTGTTTGGAGAAACGTGGTGGTTAGAAGCTGGCATCGTTTTTCTGTCTGTCTTTCTGTCTTTTTTCCAAACAACAATTGAGTAACAAAATCTCAAACCATGACCTGTATGCCAGGCACAATTTTCAGACTGAAATGACAGTAATGGAACCTGTTTGAGTACCTGAACCTGCGCATGGACCAGTTTTAGGCTACACTGAACAAGGTTCAACACTGCTGAGATCCCCTGCTGCTTTCTGAGGGCGGGTGAAAAACCTGATCTTTCTTCCCGAAACAAGTCAGTCATGGGTGACTCGGAAAGCAGGGGAGGTATTACCTATGCAAGTCGAAATGTTGCTCAGGGTATGTTAGTGGTGTCTTGCCTGCTGTTTCTCTGGAGACATCCTGGGAAATGGTCTTCAGGTTTTGCTGTAGTCTGCTGACTCCTGCAGGTATCAGTCAACAGAGGGGATTGTATAAAACAGCCTCCTTTGAGTTTCAGCCTGTGAACAACAGTTCTATCAAACTGCTTGGACGTGCTTGCTGACTTGAAGTTAATGCTTGTTTCATATGTTGAAAACAGCTGTGCACAATGATATCAACTGCTTTTAATGTAATTAATATTTGATGCTTTGTTCGAGTTTTAAGAGCAGATGCCTTGCATCTGTTGTAGGTGATCACATTGCCCTGAGCAGCTGCTGTAAGCAAAGTGGTCTTCAGGTCAGTTCCTGACAGTGTTTAGGGATGCAACTAATTTAATTAAACAAAACCAAACCCTCTGTCTTTTGAAAGTTATTGGGGTAATAAACAACACTATTTTGTTGATTTTTATTTACTCTCAGGAAGTATAATGTTAGATTGTTAGCAAGCATAAATCTAGCAACAACAACGTTTTTAAGGAATGATAATTTCTAATGGTTTAAATATCTTGTTTTGACTTTCAGGAAGTTGTCGCATGGTATAAACTAGGTAGTAATATGGCAATTCATTCCTTATAAGAAAGAATGCTGCTTTAAAATGGGAACTCCCCCACCACCTCCCCAAGCCGTTTCCATAAGGCAGGCTTTTCCAGCACTTGAATAGAATAGTACTTAAACCAGTGCTTTTTTCAATCATTAATATTTGGATTATCCAAGAAGTTTGGGCCAAATGCAAATACAAATCCTCTGTGAACCAACAGCTGTTTGGGGCTGTGCTACTGGAATCAGCACTTTGAAACAAGATGGTAGTCCATGTTCCAACAAATCTGTTTTAAAACATAAAACAAACTAACTATTCAAGGGAGCACAAGGGGAGAATAATAGACAGGGTTATAGTATGATAAGTATAATAATTATTTTGCCTTTAAGGACTGTAGGAAAAAAGTTCAGTAATTGATTTGTAGTAGCAGGCAGCGTCTTCATTTTTTTTACTACTTTCACATTACCTGTTTTAATGTTTTACTAGTGACTTTAATTTCATCAGTTGCCTCAGTCTAAGTAGCTAAAGGTAAGTTTTGCAGCTTTGATGTAATTGGTGTGCTTCTGAAAGGAATAAGTTATTAAACCTGGTTTTAACTAAGAGAAGGACATGCCATATAAGACGTAATGGCAGCTGTGTACTGTGCAGGTGACCCCATGGCTGCATTTTCTGTTCTACAGTTGGTAGATGCTACATGAGAAAATGGACTGGAGTTTGCTATAGCTTGACCCCATAGACAGGAATG
>NW_010401345.1:10214-12847 GCF_000710305.1 Buceros rhinoceros silvestris
AGGAATGCCCTCTTGCTCTTACAGTAATTTCTTGTCTTAAGAAGTTGGTAGAGGGGAGAGAGAGTTCACAGTGTGCTCTCTCTGGCAGAGGGTTTGACAGTAACTGTACATAATTTGAGCAAGTTTTTGGAAGGACTGGATTCTGAAAGAGCAAAGCTCATGAATTTCAGTACTGATCTGGGAGCAGTTGTGGTTGCAGGAGGGGCTCTGTGCCCTCCCATAGCCTTTGCAGTAGGGATGTTCTCTTTAAACTTAAAGTGTGACAATGTACCTGAGTAGAAATGAACATTCAGTCATGCTATGTTCGGAGGTTTAATGAACTGAGCAAGTGAATCTGGCAGGCAGTTGAGAAATTAATGAGATGAGCTATTTGAAAATCTCCTTTTAAATTAACTCAGTTCTAACAAATCTATAAAAATGCCAATATACTTCAAGCTCGGAAAGTGTAATGTATGTGCCAGTTCATTAATAACTTGTGACACTGAGCTGGCAATTGAGGTCCTTGCAGTGCCTGGTAGTATCAGGTACAACCATTGCTTCCCAGTAATTTCTGATATGGCATCTTAGCCACACATCCCTGTAGCAGGACCAGCCATGAGCTGGCCATTTGCTGTGAGCTGACCATTACCAACAAGCGGATTGGTCTCTGCTACTGGTATCAGGAGGTTGACAGGTATACGTCTGTATGACGTATTTTTTCACTGAAAACCTTGTTTAATGTTTTGTTGTTGGATGGGCAGCAGACACACTTCTCCAGTTTGAGTGGTTATGGCAGTATCCTAGCAGTACCTGTGAAGGGATGGCCTTGTCTCCCAGCACCTTTTGTTTATCAAAACACAAATCAGAAGTGCAAGTGGTAGGGGAAGTTATAAAGTTATCTCCATAGATTGTAAAGTCTTTTCTACTGAGTGTCCTATTTTTGTGAGGTTGCTGGGATACGCAGCAACTCTTTAGTGAACTGCTGCTATCAGAATGAGAAATGAAAAAGACCATGTATCTCCATGGCCTTTTTACCTGTGTTCTTGCCTTTGAGATGCATGTGGATCAGAATGCAGGGGGTAAGAGGATCTGAGGAAGTCCAAAGGTTAGAGCACTGGTTTGGAAGACCTAAGTTTAGTACCCTGCTCTGTCTGCCTCAGTCACCGTTCTGACCCCAAGCCTGTTGCTTAGTCCGCTAAGGCCTCAGTTCTGTGTCTCTGAAAGACAGTTAATAATGCTTGGGATTGAGATTGAACGCTAAAGATTGTGATATGCTCAGATGCCATCATAATGGGAACTACGTTATTGTCACAAGTCTATGAGAGTGTATTTTGTATGAGTAAATCTCTTGTGGCATGACAGTTTATTGAAGAAATAAAATAACATACCAGTAACTACTCATTTTAGCAATGGTAGGCAACCTAGAATACATATTTTTTTTACTCTATTTGCTGCAAAGTGTTGTGGTAGTAAGTGCAATCATGCCATTTCTTTCTCCGTCTTCAGCCATTTATAATACCTTGTAAAGCTCCCTGTGAAGACAAAGCTTTTCATGCTTATGCCTTATCCAAGGGAAATTTGTGCTAAATATTGGAAGGTTTTGGAAAAAAAAATGAGAGCAGAATAAGAATAAAAGCTTTCTTTTTCTTGCTACCAATATTCTTGTGAACTTTTTGAATATCTGATGATGGCAAGAAGTTACCCATTATTTTAGAGAAATTTCTTTGACTTTTGTGACTAAGCATCGGTAAGCTTTGATAGCTTTAAGTTGTAAGTGTTCATAAAGTCAGTCCTTCCCTCCCTCCTTCCCCAAGTGCCAACATAATAAATATCTATTCACTTTTGGGAAGACACCATCTAGACATGTTTATTTGGAGCAAGTACTGAGAACATAGGTTTAAAAAGTCAGGTTCAGAGATTTGCACATAGAAAATTACTTGGAATTTTATTCTTGGTATGTCAAATGTTTGAAAATACTGTTGGAGGCATGATGAGCTGGTTATAGTTGGCTCAGCACCAACTCCTTAGAAGGTATTTCAGACATGTTTGAGACCAGACAATGATTTTAATGAAGGCAATTGGAAATGGAACAAAAATCACAAGGGGCTACAAACCTGCTTTTGAGTTATAGAAAAAGGATATGAAACATACAAAATAAAATAATGTGGTTTTATTCATTGTTTTGAGTGATCTGCCAAAATCAAAAATTTAAGAGGGTGATTTTCATAATGGAAATTGGATGTGTTGTTTAAGTAATCTCATTTGTATGCCTTTAAAAAGATCGAAACCAAAACAAACTCCTGAAGTAATTTAAAAATAGTGAAGCTAGATGTCAGCAGAGTTGTTTTCTGTCCTCCCATGCTCTCAAGTGTTACGTACTCAAGAAGCTGTCTCTGTGCTCACACTTGTAATCTCAGTTCCTTTCACTGATTCTCTGCATCCAGCGAATGCACCCAACATCCAGCACCCTGCCTGTGTAATCAGTGAAAACTCTTATGCCATGCTGCTAAACTCAGGTCTGTCTATTTAGCTTGATAGTATGTCTTCACAATTTCTAGCTGTACTTTTTTTGTGTGTGTGTGAAATTATTTATATTTTACCATTGGACTCTGTAATGCTTGTGCCCTGACCTTCAGGCCAGTAGTCTTTTTTTT
>NW_010401345.1:12906-16599 GCF_000710305.1 Buceros rhinoceros silvestris
TTACAAGTGAGGCGGGTGTTTTTTTTTTTTTTTTTTTTTTTTTTTTTTTTAATCTTGGACTTAGTGCTGTCAGCACTAACTGCACTTGTTTTTGGGATGGAGCTTGCCTTATCCTGTTGGAGCTGAGGTACTACATAGCCCAGACTGCCCCATTACCGAGCAAGTTACTCCAGGGCTTTGGTAGGAACTAGGTAGGGAGTGGGGTGTTTCCAGTCTGCTTCCCACCAGCCTGACTTTCGCCTAGGGCTGCTCTGGGTACAAAAGGAGGTGATAGTATGAGAGGTAGAGAGCAGTCAGTCCCTTAAGAAAAATCCTTGGATGAGCCTTCCACTTCACGCTGTGTCCTCATGCTCTGTGAGGACTAGTTTCCTTCCCACTTGGAGGTCGGCACCTTCCTGACATTGAACTGCTTAAGCACCTCTATAAATGTGGAATTAGGGGCTTTGCTCACATTGCCCAAAGCATGTAGGTCTTTTGTGTCTACCTCTTGAAGTAATGCTTTGAAAATCAGTGTTTTGGCTTTCTGTGTGGGAAAATCTGTGTGCACCAATGTGTGTGCCTGCTGATTAGCCCACTGGGTCAGACACCTCTCCAGAGCAGAGAGTCAGACTGAAGGACAGTGGGAGGGAGGGCTTTGGCTCCATCAATCCCTTTCTGTCTGCAGCTCTCAGGAATGCTGAGAAATCCTATGCAGTATTGTTCCCCACAGCATATTCTCATGTGCTTTGTCCAGCCTGGCTGTAAGCAATTCAAGTGTCAGGCATCCAGTGCTCCCTTGGGAGGCAAAAAATAGTTCAACCATCACTGTAGGGAGAAGAATGAGATTCTAAAGAAATGAGAGGAATTTGCTTGTAAACAGCAGAAATGTGAAGGGGCACTTAGACATTGCCATCAGGGGTTTAGTAGCCTGAGCCAGAGACAGACTTGGGCAGTTTTGTGCCTGCTGACAGTGGCATTGACTTAGAGCCTTTCTGTACGTTTCTGGTCTATGTTGTAATTTGCTGCCAGCCTTGATTCTAAAGATTGAATATTGGCATATGTATGGTAGAGAGAAACTTTAGTATGGGAGAAACACACAAGGTTATGTGGGACTTGAATTCTTCTCTTGAAGCAAGGAGGGAGACTAGACTAGTTGAGAGGCTTCTTAGGCAGCTGTTTAGAGGGCTGGAAAGGGCCACTGAGCACACTGCTAGTGAGATGCTTTGTAAATTACTGCTTTTAAGCATAGTGATTCCATGCTTATTAATACCAGATGAGTGTTCCTAGATGACCTGGCAGTGTAAACTTGGTCCTGATCCACAGGAAAAATTCATCAATGTTTATATCAGACTAGGTAGAGCAAATAGCAGGGTTTTATGCTGGCACTTTAAGCCTTGTATTGCCTGTGGGAGCAGACTGTGACTGATCCAACATAAAATCTTAAAGATAAGTTTACCCTTTCATAACATTTTAGTGCATCTGAATATGGCAGACAGAATCAGCACCCTTTTTTTACACTGTGCAGCTGGGGTGTTTTCTGATATAATGGAAAATGCCCAAAACACGCTTTACTGCCTCGAAGAAGAGCAGCCTTGTGAGTCTGTTAGTACCACTCACTCCAGACCCCCACAAGTCTATATCCTCTTGACTATGCACTACCAAGACCATGCGAATTCATGGTCTTTTTAATTAATCAGGTCATTCCTTTCACTCACAACATCCCAGTAATTTATCCATACTGAGTTGTTCAACCTGTCAGACACCCAAGCTGGTGTTATTGGCAGACTTGACTAGTCCAGGGGTAGCTGAAGAATTGCTCTCTTTTTTGTTTCTCTGATTCTGTAGATGAGTGGTTGGTAATGTAGAATTGAGCAACAAACATTTGAATAGAGGAATGCAAGTAAACCTTTGGAAGTTTGTGGTTTCTGCTGAACAAATGTGAAGAGTACTCTGATTTCAGGACTTTGAAGCTGATTTATGCACCTCTCATCTCCTGCTCTCAACACTCCTTTCTGAATTATCTAAAACAGGAGGACTATCATACTTCTAAGAAATCTCTGGAGCAGTAGCCTTTCTCTGACAATAGCTAAAGCAAAGCATGATCAAGGCCTGTTTTCACTGCCAGTTCAGTTTCCCCAGGGAGAGCCCTTGCTGAGTTCTTAATTATCCAAGTCTGTTTTCTTTTTCTGAGAATGCAGCAGTTGCTGGACTGGATCTGACCCAAGGTCTGGCATTCTCGCTAGCACCAGAGGTCTCTGAAGTGACTGGGGTCTGCAGCAGCAGGTGGGAGCTAATCTATGCTAGGTTTTGTTGTGTCTTTAACAGCTAGAGATAACTTAAGCTCTAGAAAGGATGTTTCAATATTTCTGCCAGATGTTTGTCGTTATAGTGAAGCGATCATTCTGGATAGTCTTGCTAGCACTAGGAATGTACAGTGCCTTTGAATTATAAACTTTGTGGAGTTTTCTTTAGTCTTTTTTTTTTCTTTGTAGTTTGGTGCTTTCAGCAGATCTGTTGCCCTTAAGTGGTGGCGCAAGGGGAACACTGCTGCTGTTTACTGAATTCTCAGTTCTTCCACTAGCTCCTCAGGAAAGTTGGAAAGTTGTTAACTTTTTTCTTATGAAAGAACAATTTTCTTCTTCGATGAAGCCAGCTCAGCTGCAGTGATGGTAAAAGTGCTCCTTACTATCTACTATTCTTGGAGGGAATCTGCTCTGCTGAACAGTGTTAACCTGTTGTTGCCTAGATGCCGCCTGGTCACTTGTGGAACAATAGGCAGCTTTACCTCCTCTGGTCTTTTGTTAGCTGGAGTTTGGTAAAAATAGCTCCATTTCTGTAAATGTGTTGCCTGTATTTTACAGAAAGGAAAACTAAGGCAGAGAATGTAATTTGTTCAGCTGGGATTTAGCCAGGGAGCCTGGTATCTTAAGTCCGCTAACGGACTACTACTTCAAAGAAAGATCTCGTTTTGAGCCCATGATCTGTTTGTTCAGCTAAATATGAAGTGTTGGATGATCTGAGAATCACCAAGTCTGAGAACTGAGTAGCCTCACTAACACTGAGCAGCACCCAAATGCCATCACCTAGTGTAGTTCAGATTCAGGTCCCAGCAGGGATGATTGAATCTTGCAAACTTTAACTGGGGTGATTACTCTACAACTACTGGTGAATTTCCTGGCACAGGCAGCTAGAACAATAACAGAGAGCTGCATTGCTTGAAGACACTTCCTGCAGCAGCTGTAAATCTGCAGTTGTCGAGTGCCCCATTGATTCAGAGCAATGTAAAGGTAGAAAAAAAAAAGATGCTCCTGTAGCGTTCAGGAATAATTCAGTGGGAGTACAGGTCTAATCTATTCGTATGTTACAGATGAGGCTTCTGAGCCACTGAGCAGTCAAGGGACTGACCTTCAGAAATGCAGTCCAGAACACCCGCTGAAGTCCGAGGGAGATAGATCTTGCTTTTTAGAGCTGCCATGTCCTCCTAAGTGGCACACTCAAAGTTGTGTGACGTGCCCTTGACAGACTGTGAGAGAAAACTTGGGATTCCTGTCTCCCAGCATAGATCAGCATTCAATAGTCTGTCCAGAAAAGTATGTGCTTAAATGTGATGCTGATAGATGCCTTAACCTTATGCTTTGCTGGGTGACAATGCAGGTTTGTTTCCATCTGTTCAGTTGTGGCAGGGATGCAGAGCCCCCCGAGGAGAGAGAAATC
>NW_010401345.1:16673-27150 GCF_000710305.1 Buceros rhinoceros silvestris
GTCCCCAGAGGAGAGAGAAATCAATGAAGACTTGTGTAGACTAATCTAAACAAGTCTCTTTGCTGTCTTTAAGAATCAAAAGGTACACAGACTGTTCATTCACAGGGTGAATGCATGGGATAATTTTTGATTAAATGAAATTTTCTGAGACAATTCTCCTTAAATAGCAGCAATGCTCCAGGGGTCTTGGTGTCCTTTTGTCCTGGAAAGCTGGGAAAGTTTTGCACTGAAGTGAAAACCTCCTGAAATAATTTGCCTTTGTCAATCTGTAATTTCCTTCATTCTGTGCATGAAAATCCTTTCTGGGTTAAGGTGAAACACAGCTTTCAGAAGTGATGGCTTAATACCATTAGGGTAGGTGACAGTTCCTAAGCGATTGCCACTGAGAGAGCTCAATAAGGCATTTAAGTGTAGCCAAAGAACAGATCCAGAGGCTTCTAGCACAGTGGGTTTCACTCTACCTCTTTTATCTAATTGCATTCAGTCCAGTTTTGGAACTGAGCAGAACTGGTGTGCTTCACTCATGTGTGATCTGTGCCTGTGGCTTCTTGACAAAACCTCTGCTGTTGTTAGCAGGTGAGCCATAGAACATTGGGATACCGTATTCATCATTCATAGAGGTAGAGTTTACTGGTCCAAACCTGCCATTTAGTAGCACAACAGATGAGATCTATCCTCTGTCTTCAGTGAAAGCCATTGTTGAGGCAGCAGTTGCCACCTATTACTGCTTGGTTCCCAGGGAGACAGTGTGGCTTGATGATGGGTTGGGAGGGCATGCCAGTCTCAGCAGCCAGTGTGTGATCTGCAGGGGAGGGGTTGATATTTTAGTAGCGATTTTCTAAAATAGATGCCCTTTCAGTTGTCATGTGGCTAGTGTTCAGTACTAGTTCCATAGTGAACACTCTTTGTGTGAATGTTCATGGTCATCATCTAAGCCAGGGATGTAAGGCCTGGTAATCTAAGTTAAAAATAATCATAGAAAGGAGTATGTATGGTTGGGTGGGGAGGATGAGGGGAAGGATGATTTTCTTCTCCTGAGGGGAAGTCAGTCAGTTCTGACGTCCTCGTCGAGTGTCAGGATGTTGTGTCCAGTCAGATCTCTAAAAGTAATAGCCCCAGTAGTTTTCTGTTCTGGCAAACCTGTCTTTCTGTTCCAAAACCTACTTGCTATTTGGAATCAATGCGAACTAGATAATAGCTTTCAATTAAAGCATCCATCAAGGTCTGCTCCTCAGGGAGTTTCATAATTACTACCGCATGAGTGGACTTGATGTTTTATGAGCTATGTGGAGAGCTAACCCTGGTTGCCATAGAGAATTTAGCAGCCATGAGAACTTTCAGAAATGGCTAAATAATTCAATAAAATATGTTTTTACCTTGTGTGCATTTCAGTGCTTTCTGCATCACTAGAAGAGTCTAAGTCTCACAAAATGCAGGGGAGGATATCCTCAGAAAAAACAGCAGAGGCAACTTCTGCTTGTGCGTCTGTAAAAGATTGTTTGTACAGGTTTGAACTGGAATAGAATTTGAATCCATGCAAACCTATACAAAGCCTGAGACACACAGTAGAATACATTAGAATATGTTACAGGGAGGAGATGTAATTCTATATCATAACTTTGCCCATTGCAACCCTCAAATATAACAATACCTGTGAAATTCCTATGAGATAGTCATAGCTATTTAGTCTACACTGAGCATTGTGGACATTAACACCACATCATCAGTAGCGCCGTGTTTGTATCTGCAAGCCACGTATGTGGGTTCGTTTTCTGCAGCATGTTCAGAATGGCGTAGAACCAGTTCAGTACCCTAAAGAAGCCACACAAATGGCTTTTCCTCTCACAATGCTGCTGGCATTTCTCTACCTACTGCACTACATGGGTGGCAGGTTCTAAGCAGCCATTCTGTTTCTATAGATGGATGTGCCTCCTTTATTGTTAGAGAGCATCTCTATTTTTATCTTTTGGTTTGTCCAAAACAAGGAAAAAAGCTTCCTCATGTAACCTCTGCAAGCACAAAGAGGATGTGTAGAAGTGTATGTGAAGTCCATGACGCTCTCCACAGTCGGAGGAGGGTCTTCTCTGCTGGACAGTATAGTGAGGAAGATGGTGTGTTTGTTGAGAGGATGGAATCCAGATCTTGCCTTATGGGTCCTTGCTTTTGTTCGAAGGTCAGATCTAATTGTCTTTAGAGAAAAAAAAAAAAATCTTTATTGTCTTTCATGGTTTTGGAAGAATGGTTAGAACTAATGTCAGAAAGTGGCAGCTGCCCAAGGGATCTGTCTTCTGTTGCTTGGCCACTTCCATTTTCCCCTTTGCATTCTTTTTTCAGTGCATCAAATGCGACTTTGTACTTCTGTACATCTTATGCATAATACAAGCTCTTTTGTCATAGTTTTCAGCTCCTCTGTTTTCTCATCTTGACATGATAAACATTTTTAAGAAATAAGCAGAAAGTGAGGTGATAGAACGTAATCGTTCCTCAGTGTTCTTCTGTTGTAATCATCACAAAATCTATTTTCAGGTAAACTTTTTGTTCTGCTCATAGTATTAGGGTAGAACTCTGTGATCACTGGCTCTCAGGTTAAGGCATCTTAAACTTTCATCCTCTACAGAGGTGTGATAACTTATGGATGTATCTCTATCTGGTGGAAACAAAAAGGAATATTTGTTAGCTGAAGAGTGTGCAATGGTGTGTTAATGCATCTCTCTTAAAAATGGAGACTTCTAGGTAAGGGCTGGTAACTCCTGAAGATGTGCTGAGTAGATAGTTTGACTGTAACTTCAGTGTTTTTACCTGGTCCTTGTGTGTGCGCTGCGTGAGCTGCCTCTGGTATTGTCTGTTTCTTTGAGGCAAAGACCTTCACTTGGGTTCTATAATAATTACTCGGTGATATGAGGGCACAGAGACATTACCCGAATGCACAGGAAAGTAATCATATCCATATCTAAATGTGCAGGAGGTACACCAAAAGAGTAGACGCTGCTTTTGAATGGTCTTGCTATCCTTGGTGTTAATCTGTATTATTCTGGTTTGTTTGAAAGTCGCTTTCATACAGGGAGACTGTTTGGATTGCTTTGACTAGGGACAGCCTGTTTGGGTTTTCTTTGTTTAATGTTTTGTTTGCAGGGAAGCCAAGGTCATTAACCATGATGCTCCTCTAGAACTGCTACATATTGAAATGAAGCACCGTTTAAGAAGAGTAGATAAATTCTGTCATCTGAAGTGTTCCCCTAGGATGGCGATAGTTGAAGGGGCAACGTAAGTTGTTTTGCACATAAAGCATCTTCAGCCCTTGGTTACACTGACAAGAAAAGGACTTTAAGAGCCAAGTCAGACTGGTGCTGCAAGGTGGTGCTTGGTGCCGTGTGTCAGCCTGCTCATGGTGTGCTAAAGTAAATAGATTTTACGCTGTACCATTAGGAAAGAGATGTGTTCCGTTCTACTGATAACCGTTAATCCACTTTGCCTTTACAGCTGGAGTTGTGGAGGGGGAAAAAACTCCCAACAAATTCTCAGTTCCTAGTATCTGGTCACCTAAAATGTACAGATTGCTCTCACTTCATAGTTTCTCTAACTTCTTAATTATTGCATCTGGGTAATTTAAAGTGCCATATGAGTGCTAACTAACTGTCATTTTATTGATGTTATTCTAATGAACGGGCTGAATTGCGTATATGTAAATAGCTGTTGTCATGATTGATTGGACAGAACTGGTAGTGCTTCATGATCAGAGAGACAAGGCTGCTGATGGCAGTGATTTTTTTTTTTTTCTTTTAGCATTTATGGTGAGGAGGTGAAACTGGTGTTGAAATCCTAGTTAGTAGCTTGTTATTGCCTTGAAAAAGTTCAAAGAATGGGAGCCTATCGTAATGTTGTGATCAAGATGGGCTAAATAGAATTTATTTACAGTATTAATTGTTGAACTACAAGTTGAAGCTCTATCTGTGGCCATTCTAGGAGGCAATCTTTCTTAGCAGTACTTGTCAGTGGGTATGTACATCACCATGCACCATCTGGAAAGGATGACTTTCTAGGTTTGCCCCGGATCCAGTGAGCCTTCATCAAAATGACTCTGAGAATGTAGATGTAGCATTACTTAAGGGTTCTAGTGATTGCCTACAGCCCTGTTAGGCTCAGCACAGATGCAAAGGAAACATGAAGTTTATAATGTAAATAGGAAAAGACTGTAAATAAATATTTGAAATGCTGCAGGCCCTAGAATACATTATAAATTCTGCTTAGTAGTTAAGGTTATTAGCCCATTAGGCCAAAAAGAAGTGTTGATGAGAAGACAGGTGGGAAAGAATAAATGCATTGTATGTAGCAGTGAACTTCTTACCTCAGTATGCTGACTAACTGCAAGCTCTTGATCAAACTGGTTAAGCTAATCAGAGAACACAGAAATTATCCTAAATGCTAAATCTAGTAAATCCAGAGGTCTTTATACAACAATGAAAGGAGGACTCTGCCCTGATGTACCATTCCTGTTGTGTTAAATTACTGTTTCCCCTGAAGTTTCCTCCTGCACTGGTTTAAAATCTTCCTAGGCTTCAACTGTTACTTTGAACAGAGTGGTTGCCTCTTAGTTTATATGCGTGTTAGACAGAACACATGCAAATGTTCAGGTGTTCTTTGCTTCCTTCCTTGGGAGACAGCAGCTGCATCAGTACAGCTCTTCCTAGCATTGTGCTGGGCTTGTTTTCTGCATCCTGAAGGACAGTTCTTACCTTTACGTAAGACCTAGATCTTCCTAGATAACTCTTATGACTGCCTGGGCTTGCACTTTCTGACCTTAAGGTAGAGTAGCATGAAAGCGTTTATTTTGCATATGATTCTCATGATGTCTGCTTGTGTTGAAGCTTTCCTATGTGCTCTGTGAGCATATAAGGTCTACTACTGTAATGATGTTCCAGTCTTATGGGAAGAACTCTGGATTAACAATTTAAATATTTAGTGCCTAAATATTAAATAAGGGAAGGAAAGCATGAAGTAGTTACACCTGTGGTATTCTCTTCTTCTCTGCTTTATGTAGTTCTTTCAGTGAGCCTTCATGATTAGATCAAAATTCTGTATCCAGGTAATGGTCCTCATTGGGTTATTTACATTGGATTGCTTGCTGTCACTCTAATAGTGATTTGAAAAACATTTTAAGGCAATTGAATGTTACGTACTTTTTAAGAGAAAAAGTTCACACATAACATGAAGCCTGTAAACTGTGGACAGTTAGAAATAACGTTAGTTTGTTCTTGAGCATAAAAATGTGATACACAAAGACTAGACTATATCTAGAATCTGGAGGATAAATTTTATTTTCAGTCTTTTGGCCTGACTCAACCATCTGTAGACTCTTTAAAGCTGCAGTCATTTAAAGATATGCCTGTCCCTGTGGTAATACACTTGTTTCCGAATCCCAGTTCTGAAGGGCACGATGGATTAGCCTGAATAACGAACATGTCTAATTGACAGGAGTTGACATTGGATGTAGCTAATACAAAATAGGGTTGGAAATAGAGCGGGTGTAATGTAACCTTTGAGAGGACGTACTGATTTTTCTTTTGAGATGTGTGTCGTGAAAGACTATTATTACAGGTGTGGTTGTGCCACGGTTTTTAAAATCCCACCCTTTGAGACTCCATGGATGCTGAGGCTGGTTTCATTTCATGGATTTTTGTTTACAGTTGCTTGACAACAGACTGAGCAGACCTGATGGTTGTACTGCTCTGTTCTCTGCAGAAAGTGGCCCTTGGTCCCTCTGTTTCCTGCCTTCCTAACTAACATCTTTACTCAGCTGCTGCTATTTTTCCATATAGGTAAATCCCACTCCTGCTAAAGAGTTGAAAGCCTTCAAGAGAATGAGGTTTATTACTGTGATAGGGAGTACTGTTTACAACACAGTCTTGATGGGGCAAATATGAGTATCAAAGGATGTAGTTCAAAAACCGTAGCTGTAAAGAAAGGACGTAATGTGGTGGGATCTTAGATTTCTCGTGTCAGCACTTCTGCTGATGCAAGTGTTGCTGTTACAAATGAAGAGGTAGTAGACAACCTCTGTTTTGTTGCATAACAGCTTTTGTTTTTTCTTCTGTGGTGACTCAGCCATGTGTGCTGGCTCATGCAGAAAGTTGTTTATTGCATATATTGAAGATTTTGCCTTTTTTTTTTTTTTTTTTTTGAAGGGAAGAAATGAGTCTCTTTTGCCACAAGAGGGAGAGCAGAGAGAAGAAACTGCACCATGACAGTTCTGCTCATGTCTTCATTTCAGGCCCCACAAAGGGACAGAGATATTTTTGGGGTTGAACTCCTTCTATCATTGTGCTCATACTTGCTGGAAAACACAGATGCTAGAGATGGTCAAAGCCTAGGCTTGCTTGCCTAATCACTGTTGTCTCACGATTCTTGCACAAACTGTGAATATATCTCAGCTTGAGATGTACATCACTAAGATTTTATGAATCGAATTTGCAGACTAATTTATTCAGAGAGTCAGTCACAGTACTGGAGCCAGGGCTTGGAGAACAGGAAAAAGAAATAACATCAGTGGTTATAATTCATCATTGCTTGGCACTCTATCATTAAACCCATTTAACTAAATGGATATTGATTTTTAGTTAATTCACTATCCAAATCGTGCTGATATACTTTTAATGTACTCTGACTTTAGTCACGCTGAAGGGCTACATCTATTTAACTGCATTGGGGTTTATGTCAATTTAGTTAAATCTGTGTAAAAGTGAGTATTGACAATCTCTAAGTGTTTCTTAATGGGCTTTTGCATTGTAAGCTTGTTCTATCAGTTCAGGTTTTACCCTGTCTTCAGCTTTCCACCGGATCTTCAGTGACAACATTTTCTGGATCTATTTTCTGTTTTACAAATCCCAATTGAATATTAACAGTGCACAAATCAGGACTTCTGAGTTAAGAAATAGCCAGCCTAAAGCTGTCTTTCGTTTTGCTTTCTTCTCCATGCTGCAGTTGTGCTGTTATTATGGATGCCTTAATCTGTTATTTTGTCTCAAGGCATTATTTTTTTCTTTTTCCTTTGATAATAAGTTTGACAGAGATACTTCCCAATCCCCTACTGTTGTAATTAACTTGTAGAGACCACAAAAGGCATCTGCAAAATTTAATTGCACGAACTGCTTAGCTCGTCTGAAGTGGGTGAAATAGAAAGCAGCAAGCAGGTCTGCTGGGAATGTGCCTATTTGTGTGTGGCAGGTCCGCATTGTGGGTAGTGGATGGGGCATAACGCAGAACAAAGCAATATGAGTTCCTTCTCCTGGCTCTGTTGATGCCGATTGTGCAACTATGAACACACTGCTTCCTTTGCCTGCCTGTTCTTTAGTCTGTTACGATGATAAAGTCTGCAGGGCATGCACCATCTCTTGCCATGGTCTAAAAAAGCCATGCCCATCCTCATTAGCTACCACTCCCTCCTTAAACTATTTTTAGCTGTTGTTTGTCTCCAACAGTTGTTACTCCTGTCTTATAGACAGTGGAGACTGCCAGCTGCATGTTTAGACAGCACCTAGCACTTTGCAGCCTGGACTTAGTGAACATCTTTAGTCACTGCTGTGACTCTATTTTCACCACAGCTCTATATTTTAGAGTGGTATGGCACAATGGAGTTCTGATATGGCCATAATTTTAACTGTGGCATCTGTGTCAGTGTGGTGGTGTTATCAGCCATACCTCAGTGCATTTCAGGCACTGAGTTCATAAACTAAATGGAGGGAAGCAAAGCTTGAGGCATAATCTGAGGGGGCAAATTGCACAGTAGTGGTATGCAAATGCACAGTTGAATTCAGCTGTATCCTGAAAACTGAGAGGAAAAAGAATCCACTTCCTGTAGCCAAGGTAAAATCTTCACAGTTTAGGCAGGTATATTAATTTAAGACATTTCAACCTTATTTACAGCTTTTTAAAAACAGTCAGGACAGCCTGAGGTTTCAAAAATATTAATCCAGGGATGCCAAGTATACGCCACGCAGGCCAGAACATTCCCTTCCCATCCTGTTTGTTGGTGGTTCTTCAGATGTGGGCAGGAAGTGGGTCAAGGACTGGAGGGATTATTCTGGTAGTCCTGTTGCTGCCATGCTCCTACCCAGGGGCTCCATAGACTTTTTTTTTTTTTCCACAGCATGTGAACAAAGGAAATCTTTCAGGTGAATAAAATTCTAACAGCTCCCGTGCAAGCAATAGCAACGTGTCTGGTGATGTGTTGGAAGGCTGACTCTTATATGCACATCCCATCACAAGATGTCACCTGTCCCTGTTGTGTGACAACTACCTGTCATGTGATAGATCTCTAATCACATGGGGAATGGTACAGTGCTTAAGAGCCTCTAGAAGAGGTGATTTGTCCCATACCAGGTGAATGGTTGAGCACCACTGAGTTACTGTGTGTGTGGTTTTGGTTTTACATCAGGCAGAGGGAGACTGTGAACCTCAGATAGTTCCCATGCTAAACAACTGGGCAGAGAGAAGACCTCTGTGACTCCTGGATGCTGCCCTTGCCTCTCCAAGAGCTCACCACATGCTCAGCAATTCCAGTGCCACAAACTGAACTTCACAGTGGAGTTAGTTTTGTGAGGTAAAGGGGCATGCGAATAAAGAAAATGGTGTCATGGCCTCAAGATGATTGACATGCAGCCTTTGCTTCATAAGCCAAAGTCTGTAATATTAATTTATTTGAATTATGAACCCCTACTCCAAATAGACTTGCTACTTTTCTTTCTTTCATGTTGTAACAGCTGCCCATTTTTATGTGAGCTTATGGGAAAATCCAGTATTTGTCCAATTAGAAATAATTCTGCCCCATTCAAAGGGCAGATGGGCAGCTGAGGCCGTAGCAAGGGATTGTGCCAAAGACCATGAAGAATTCCATCTGTGAGCAAATGTGAAAAAGCAGCCTCGGGCACTGCCTCCTCCCAGCTATCATTTCTTTCCCAGCTGTGGGAATGCTTAAAAGTTATGGACGAACAGGGAGGAGGGGAAAAAGATCACAGAGACTTTCAGATCTTTGGCTGAAAGCCGGATTCGTTGTTGTGGGCAGAAATTCAGCACTGCAATGGCAGCCATGAGAGATTCAGAAATGACGGGGATTTATTTTTAAAGTGTACTTAATTCCAAGTTTCTTTCTCAGAAAGTGAAGCCCTTGTTGGCATGCTGAGGCCCAGCCTGCCCTTTCTCACTCTCCTGGCCCTGACCCAGTCTGTCTCATTCATTCCACTCAGCTGTTATTAATAGAGATCACTTAGTTTATTTTTCATTCTCTTTCTTTCAGCTATTCCCACTCCACTTTTGGTACTTGAGGAACTTAAGACAGCTGAGATGGAAGTGAGGAAGCTGGGGTGCAAAGAGAGGTTAGGTTGCTGTCAACATCCAGGAGATGTTTACCTGCCAGGTTCTAATGCCACCCCCACATCACTGGAGAGCTTTTCGGGATTGCTTGCAACAGCTGTGATTAGTGAATGAGATGACTCGAGCTGGCCTTCCTCAGGTATCAATTTTAAATGCCCAGCCCATGTAACTGCATTCTTTTCAGTGCAGGTGTCCCTTTGGGTGTTGGAGTTGAGAGCAGGGGCTTTCCAAGGCATGTGAAGTGTTATTGCTAGGATTTCCCTCTGTGTGTCCAAAGAATGTCTAGGTTTAGCTTATCATCAAAAAGAACATTATCTTCAGAGTTGGATTAAGAATTGTAAAGACTGAAATTACTCAGTAGATTGTTGCAAGTTCACAGAATTGTTTGTGTTACAAGAATGGGAGAGACAATTTTAACTTTCCCACCCATTCCAAGAGGTAATTGTTAGTTGTAGGGTTGACTTTTCACCTGGAAGGGACAAATTTCAAATTAATGGAGAGGCTTTTTTATTGATCCAGAATTGCCTATAGGATTGGAGAGAATTGTGGTGAAAAATGTGAAACAGTGTCTTTTGCTATGTTCTGCATCTGTTATTGTCACCCTGTTTACCTGCAAATCCTTGAAAACCCCTAGCTTCATGATGAATGAATAACATCTATGGATGTGGTTGCCTACATCGAGTGGCTGTTACTATTATCCTTAGGCTGCTGCTAGTGAGGCTCTATAAATAACATTAGAAGTCTAGACCAAGGAGGATGGAAGGGCCTGACACCCAGGGTGTGGATCCATTGTGGACTATCTGTGGCATGTTGTGTGTTCGTTCTCCCTGCTGAGAGGTATCTTGACACCCTGCATTGCAAGCTCCTAAAGCAGACCATGCAGCTAAGCAGGGACAGCCTTGTTGCCTCCTGGCTATCCACAGTTCCTGTGTTGGGCTGCTCAAGTTGAGAGATCCTCTGTGCTAATTTAGGGTTGCCACACCTATGGGAATGGAAAGTGTTGTTAGGTTTGCCAGCTACCCAGAAAAGTATCTAACCACTAAAGAGACATTAGAATAAAAAACGTATGAACTTCTCAAGATACACTAGCATTTGTCCACCTGCATTTTAG
>NW_010401345.1:27276-48871 GCF_000710305.1 Buceros rhinoceros silvestris
CCTGCTGTTTGCAGCTTACTGAGGAATCCAGTTTTAGTGCTATTTGGGCAGAAATGTTAAATGCCTCATTAGCTTCTGTGGTGGTGATGGACTGTGAGCCATTGTCCATCCAGACAGTAAGTAGCATATGTTACCACTTAACCTATAAATGTAATAATTTGCATCTCTTAGATGAACCACTCCTTTCTGGCTCAGTGGAGTAAAGCACCCAACACAGCTCTTAAAACTGAAATATATTTCTATATTATGTTAAAAATAGATATCTATATTTTATATAAACATGTAGTTGAGAGGGATGAAAGGAATTGACTGTGGTTTTGACTGAGATTAAACATAATGGTAGCCAAATAAGTTTGGGGGTAAACCTATTAAAGAAAGTTTTGAGGGGCAGAGAAGTTAAAAAATACCTTGTTCAAGGAAGCCTTAGTCAATTCACAGTGTTCACTACCATACAAGGGGACTGGGAAAGCAGAATCCACTCACAAGCAATGAGGTGTGTAGATGGAGTAAGGCTGAGTATGAGACCAGAATAGATTTAATCTTAAACCAGCAGTGAGAAGGTGAGTCAGTCTCTTTAACTGTGACAATATGCTTTTGCTAGGAAAAACAGATTTGTTTGTTGCACCACATTGATTTGTTAATATTGTACGAATTGAGCCTTTGAGGTTCATTTTTGTCATAAACATGCAAATGGTGCGTATATGCTGTAATGAAAGGTTCTAATAAAGTTGATTGGGAAGTGTGTGTGCGCCTCACTGCTCATTACACCAACCCAGCTGGAGAGGCTACAGAGATGAGCAACTGTTGTGGTTTCTAATAAGAGTTCCCTGCAGGCAAGAAGCAGATGGGAGGTGGGGGAAAGCAGGGAGTTGGGGAAAAAGATGGATTCCATGTTGAATCAGCATTGTTCTGTTCTGTCACTTTACTTTCCCCTATAAACCCAAAAAGCCACACCAGTTGCTTATGTGGGAGAGGTCTTGCAGGAACCGAAAGTCCTAACAGACTCAGGAAAGGGCCAGCTAGCCCTCACAGCTTTGGCCTTTGGTGCTCCAGGTTGCTGACTTTCAGACCGCTTTGGATTTTCTGTCTGACTTAGCAGCATGGCCCTATGATGTTTTCACGTGCCTTCTTATAAATTCTGTGTCACTGTTTTTTTTTCTGCTCACTTTCTTGTCTTAAAACCATGGAATACTGTAGGGGAAATGCTCAAGACAGACAGGGTAAGCTGTCAGGATGAGGGCCAACCTGAATTCTTTCTTTTGTATGTTCTCCATGCTTTGAGGTATACATCATTTTCTCTGGGTTATTTCTGGATAGTGTTGTAGACATTAATGCTGAGGTTCAGTTATCAGATCCCCTGCAGAAGATGCTGTCTTATCATATAAGTGGATAGATTTACAGGAAATCTCAGAGAAATGTGAAAGGACATTAAGACGACTGCCGGTGCAGGACAGTAAGGCTTATACCTACTTGTGACAGCTCCAGAACTGCCTGCCTGGCTGAATAGCAACTCAGCACGCCCAAAAGCAGTAGTTTATAAAAACAACAATGAGAAAGATATATATGGTTCAGTCACACAGATTTAGTGGTTGTGATAGCCTTGTTTATGTTAGCCTGCTTATAGACTGTATAGTAGCAGAACAGCGAGTAGCAATTTTACTGTAACCTTGCTTTTTCATACGTTGATCTCCAGTCTAAGTCACCTTAAAACTAAAGCATTGGCCGAAATCTGTTTTACACAGAAATTAGGCTTTTTACATTTTAAGTGATGTCAATTCAGACAAGAGTGGCAGGGAGATTCCTGGCCATGAGGCTGGGAAGGTGTTCAGCTGCGCGTGCAGCAGGTTGTAGGACAACATGTGAGTTCAGGGAGCTATGTAATGTGTTGGAAGAGAACTGATGATGTGAGGTCTCTTTTATTTTGCAGTCAGTCCAAACTGTGCTTTCTTTGCCGTTTTTATTGCATACAAATTCCTTTGTAATTAGCCATTCCTTGTCAACTCTCGTTGCCAGGATTCATTTTTCCATCACGTACACATTGTTTTCACATAATACATTGTTTTTAATCTCCTGTGGCTACTGCTGTCTTTGTAACCTGTCTAGGATTGTTTGTTCTATTTCTGTCACTGTAGTTTACAATACTTCTGCTATTTTCACATGCTCTCACACTTTTTTATTTGCAAATCTTTATGAAGATATTACCTGAACATTAAATAAAACACTGCAAGATGTGTTCTCTAGGGAGAGAGAAAGGTTGGATGCCTCTAAATGGAGTAGATCTTGATAGAAACAAAAATCTAGATACAAGACCTGAAGCACAGCTGAGACTAGAGTCTCATACTGTGTGTATTGTCATGAGAGATTTAAAGTGTACTGAAGAGCTGACATTCTGAGGCTGTTTCAAGAACTTAACATGATTTTAGAGCTGTTAGTACCAAATATATAGATGTGTTACAAAGAACTGCTCTGATATAAATTCATTTTGATGTTTCAAATGTATTAATAAAAAAGAAAAGAAAAAGACATCCCCTCAGGCTGTAAACCCAGCAACCTTTATTTTGGCTCAGATATGGTCTGCTTATATCATTCTAATTTTATGTTGATTAGGTATCTTTTCTCCTGCAGCTGGCATAAAGCTGATGTAAATTCTCTATTGTGTGCTTTCGCTAACCTGACAGAAACGTGATTGTGTCCGTGCCTGATCTATCTTCATCGTGCCGTATTAAGTGATTTGGTAGCTCAGAGCCAGCATTAATCATTATGGAACCTCTGCCATGTTAGACAAGACAGAAATAAGAAGTTGTCATCTTTACCATTTTGCCTATGGGGAGCTACAGGAAAGGGAACAAAAACATGTTCCTGTTCAGAGCAGAACTAGCCTCTATCTGAGCTTCCTATGCTGCTGATGCTGGGTATGGCATATCCCTTCATAAGTTTAGTGCATGCTATTATAATGCCTTTTTGAGAAATCTTTCTGAGTTTTGAGTCCCTCTGGCAGTGTTTGTGTTCCAGACAACTTCAGTTACCACACTATGGAATTCAGGAGCCAGGGGATATGGTACTGTGACAAAATCCACGCATGTTGCTCCACTGCACTTCTTTGCTTATTCTACAGTCTCGTTCTAACAACCCAGTCAATTTGGTCTGGAATATTTTCTTCTTTATAAACCAACACTTTCTCTGAAACCCATTGTTGACCATATTCCTGTTGATAGTGATTAGTTCTCTTCCTATTACCTATATTCTTGCTTGGAGGAGGAGTCTGGCTCAGGCCAGTAATTACATGCAGTATTCCACTTTACTTTTATGCCTGCTTGTAAATTATAGATTATGATAGCATTAAGCTTTAGAGTTAGCTGAAAATTTTGCACTTAATAGTTAATGTAAGCTTGATCCCAATGTTCAAAGGGAATGTCAACCCCGGATTCTCCTTTAAGGTGGAGTTAGTGTCAGGTGTAGAACACAGTTTGGTGATCCCCAGCAAACTTAGTCATGTGTGCAAGGTCATTACAGCAAAATTACGAAGCCCAATTATTATGTGAGGTGCTGCAGATCCAACCAACAATCTTAGCTCTGTTTTACCAGTTCATGGATGGAGTGGGCCAAATGCCAGGTAGATCTCCCAGAGTTCCCAGACTGGGAATTAGCCAGTGGCCTTAAGGCTCAGTCTGGGGGAAGGGCTGTAGGGGAAAGCGCTGAGGAAAAAGGCAGTGCCTTAGAGGAGAGCAGGAAAGACCTGAAAGCTAATTCAGATGAAGTGGCAGGTGAGAAGAGTCTGTCTGCTGCTAACATTACCATCTCAGAAGGATCAATTGCAGAGATGCCCTCCCTTGCCCAGCTCCCCTTCTTTCCCCAGCTCCCCTCCCTAGGCCTGGGCAACCCAGTCAGACTCTTAGCAGAATTCACTTGACTCCTTTGCACCAGGACAGAAAAACCTGGGCAGCCATCAGAACCATGCTGGGGTGGTAGATCCGTTGCTTACTGCCCAGGCTGAGCTGGCCAGCCTGCAAGACACAGGCAACCTTGTGCAAAACAGTTGTGTCTTGGCAAAGTTACAGGCAACTGAAGGAGTCTTCCAACAGATAGTGCTGTGCACCTATAAAAGCAATGTTATTTCCTGCTCCTTTTGTGGCAGCACTGTGGACACAGCTTCAGGAAATGTGGCTGTGGCTTAGTAGTGGCTTCTGTAATAGCTCCTTGACCACATGTAGTGGATTGGTGGTATGTGACAGCACGTCTATTGTGTACATTGAGGCATCCTGTTCAATGTGCATCAAAATAGGAAAAGCCTGAAGCATTCTCAGCTAATGTGCTGCTCACCATTGCTCTAAATTAGTTTTAATCATTAATTTTAATCATTAGTTTAAATCATTTAATTTTATAAAAAAAGATCTAAGGAGACAAGATGATTCCAGAAAGTGTTCTCGCACTCTTTGTCTTCAGCAGGCTGTTCAAAGCTCCTAAAATTAACCACCTATGGATCCAAGCCATGAGTACTGCAACTGAAAATGCAGATATCCTAGTGCCGTACTCTGAAACCACTCTGTACGCATACCACAGGAACCTAAACAGCTTCCAAATGGAATCAGACACTCACGGGATAATGACTGTTGGTAGCCAGTACGTACAGCTGTAACATATGGATGCATATACATTATATATACAGCAAACCAGCCCCCCTCCCCCACCCCGTTCTCTACTTGTCCTTTTTCTCCTTATATACATCCAACTCTGATCTGACCAAAGAGGGTTATTCTTCTGGTTTATAGTTTTGTTTGTTTGAATTCAAGCCTCATGTTTTTATAATGTTCTATATTGCAGCATTGCAGGGGGTGTGGTATAGGCTGAACTATTTGTTGACTTGAGAATCAAAGTGACCCGGCTGGGTCCAGTTTTCCAGTATGCTAGATAAACCCATGGGACCCAACCCTTTTGAGCAAGTGCTATATAGTCTGAAACGTGAGTCTTTTCGATACCCCCTCCTCTAGTCCCTCCTCCATCCTGAGAATGTATCCCCCTCCCTCCCTGCTCTGGGACTGTGTTATGTGCTTGACACAGCCCTTGACGCCTTGTTACCAATTCTAGTCGTTAATGATTCCTCCATCTAAATATGTAATTCTCAGTCTTTGAAGGAGTACCGTGGTAGAAAAACATCTTTTTTGGCAGCTATAGGGAGCAGTTGTCCCCACTCTAAAATGGACATCATGGTGTAGCTGGTGATTCATGGTGGCAGGGTCTAAGCATGTTACCTGCATGTTTGTGTGCAAGTGTTCAGCATCAAATCATCTTAATCTGTTAGATGAGGATATTTGCATGACCATTGCTGCATTTCAGAGCTTACATCTCAATTTCTGGCTCTTCAAATGTTTTTGAGTGTGTATTGGCTTCAGGTATGTTTAGATGGTTTTCTGCCATGCAATGTGGCAGAGAAACTTGGAGGAGTCAGAGTACAGTTTAAAGCAAAATGGTGGTGGATTTGCACAGCGCATCAAGCCTCACATCTACCATATTCCATACCAAAGGTTGAGAGACTGGTTTACTCCCTAGGGACAAATGAGTAAAGCAAAGTAACGTAAACTCAGAGCAGACACACCTATGGACTATGGACCTCTGTACAGCAGAGGAGTGATGAAGATGCTGACAGTCCTTATCAATGGGCCTAGTGGTATGAAATGTTTAGCTGGTAGGTGTGGATGGATCAAAGCAGTTCAGAGCACAGAGTATGTGAATGTCTCCTGCTCTCCATCTCCTACTCTTCTTGGAGAGGAGCTGTCTGATCCCCTATAACACTGTCAGCTGCAGGGCCTTTTCTGAACAAAGAGGAACTCAAGATACCACTGAAAAAGGGGGTTTGTTGTTGTTTGGGGGTTTCTAATTTTTTGGTTTTTTCTATTACTTGCATAATTTTTTTTTTTCCTGGGAAAGTAATGGACTCAGGGGAGAGAAATCTGGAGAAAGAAGTGGTTTAGACTTCCTGGGGAAAATCAGACAGAGAAGTTCAAATTAATTCTCAGCAAAGCAACACCAAAAATTCATTTTGGGTCATCCTGAGACAGTTTGCTGACTTCCAAACCAAATGTTTTTAGTTTATTTTCACACTTATTGCTTTTGCCTAAGCTTTTATTTTGCTGTAGATCAGCTTTTAGATGAGAAATGTTGAAGAAATGTTCCTCTTCTAAAGAAAAACACTGAATTACTTTAAGCAAAATGAAATATTTTGAGATGTTTTAATTTAAGCCAAAACCATTTGCACCGTTCCAATCTCCTTGAAACTCAGCTTCATTTCTTCTGGCTATGTTCTGTTGTGGAGACGCTTCTGTGGGTAGCAGAGTAGTTAAACTACTCTAGTTGCACCAGTCTGAAGCTGAATGTATGTTATACACTCTTTACTGGTCAAGGATGAAAACAGATGTGCTCTCTGGTCAGCAGAGCTGCCTTAGCAGGCACTCTGCCAATGAATGCAGTTACCTGTCTTCACATGAGGATTTTGTTCAGTGTGAACTACCGGATGTGTCATGGTAGCAGATCCACAGCTCTGTTAGTCTAAGCTGAAAGTGTATTAGAATGATGCTTCAGTCTGTGTACTGATATCCCTCTGGCATCTTTGGAAAAGCTCCTACTATAAATCTATCCCTGGGGCTCAGTTAACAGGCCTAAAGCTCTCAGCCATGGTTGTATACAGGAAAGAAGTGGGGCCAGATCCTCAGTTGAGGATCAATTAGGCTTCACTGTCATTAGAGCCTATTGACTTTCTACTTGCTGAGAATTTGGCCCAGTGTCATGACTGTATGTTTTTTTCTTTTTTTCCCTTGCTGCACCTTGAAATACAGGCTGCTTTTGTTGGGTTGAATAGGTCTGTATTGTAGTTGGGACAATTACTGGTTGTAATTGCCAGTTCAGGTGACCACTTTGAGGAGGCATCATCCAAACAGAAGGAATCCTGGCCTGAATGCAGGAATAAAAAGAGGTGTAGGTCACAGGCAAGCAGCAGTGTAACCTTTAAAGAAGGCACATCCTTAGTTTAGGAGTCTTACAAGAACATGTACTCTGTTTCCTCGCATTTTTACATGAAAAAGAAGACCTGTCTCAGTCTCTGCCCAGTGGAGGGTTGTGAAAATAGAAATACTGGAGTATAGTACTGTGGTACTTCAGGCTGGTTGTAGCCTAGAATTCGGATTCCATTTGAAGCCAGTGAATTGCCAAGACAGATGTGATGTGCTTATATGAGATTAACAAAGTCCTGATTATCTTGTTTACAGTGTGGCTTGCTTAGAGCAGGGCAACAGGAATAAATTGTAATTAAGTGAGCCTTTGAAATTCAGAATGTGGCTGATTTGCATTTTACCGTTTTATTCCTCTTTCCCCTTGCCCCTCTAGAGGCCTGAGGAGGTTTGCATGGTGAGACTGGCATTGCTGTGTTGCATTATGTGTGCTTGAGGGACTGTGGAGTGACAATTGTGTAATGAGGATGAAAATCAGATCTTACTCTGGGGAGAAAAAGAAACTTTTCTTTAACTGGTGCCAGGGGGCTTTCATCCACTTGAATGCACACATAGGGCAAGGTTGTGACTGTTCCTAGCAGCGCTGGAGGATGTGGTGAGAGACTGTGCAGTGCTGCAGGGCATTCTCAGGGGATTGTGCCTGGTAGTTCTGGAGCTGCAGGGTAAGGACACCCCACCGAAGCTGTGCTGCTAGCTTGTGTTCCATGTGCTGTCTTTCTGTTCAGCTCCCATCTCTCTGTCCTTGTCTTCATTTTCATTATCCTGTTTGGGATAATGAAACACCTGTAGCACAGGTGTTAGTGCTACACTGTTTTGCTGGTAGGACTAGGAGCAAAACTGCACCTCTTTCCTGTGCTGAGGATATAAGCAAAGGTTCCTTCCTCGCTCTCATAATGCTTGCTGATTTACAGGGATTTGTTTCATCCCACTGTGTCACTGAAAACCATGTTTTACACTCATCTCCAGCAGTAATAATGTGTTACAGAATTAGATTGCTGTATCGTACCTTTTACCTAAACACTGTAGACTTACCTGGTCCAGTTTGTTAGTGCTATAGATACATTTCCATCTTCATTTTGGTTTAGCTACCTACGTAATTTCATGTATTTAATTTCCAAAGTGAATTAAGAAAGATGTAACAAGGCTCTGGGGTTTCCCGTTAAGAAATACGTAGGCCTGACTTTGTGTGCTGTGTCTCATTATGTATGTGTTTTCCCTTAAAAGCCCTAATTCTGAATACTATGATTATGTAAAACTCACAGCTTTCATTCATAAAAAGCAAGTCTCTTACTGCTTATGGTTTCAAAATAAAGATACCAAACAGGGTCTGTAAAGGCTCAGAAACCAGATGATAAATAATGAAAAATTCCTGTCGGTTTGAAGCCAGTCTCCTGATTTTGGTGGGTTGACCTGGAATTCGTGAATGCCTGGAGCGACAATGATTCAGAAGCCGGATTGTGTGCAGGCTGGTTGACAAACAAAAGTCGCTGCTACTTTAGAAACACATCATTAAAAAATCAGTTGAAATAAAAATACCTTCTGGAAGCTATCAGTGGACTTCATGGTACTTTGTAATCTTCTGTAGCAAGTGTTTTTTCAGCATGTCACCCTTTTCAGCTTAGGGAGTTTAGGAAGTCCTGGTAAGCAGAATAAAGAACTACAGAGATGTACTAGAGAAGTAGCATCTCTTCCCCCCACCCTGTTAAACTAGGAAAAAAAAAAAGAAAGAAAGAAAAAAAAGTAGGGCAAATTCTGTAGCCTTTATGCAGGGAAAGAAAGTCCCATCAACTTCAGTGGGAGACTTGGCTCAGGGAGAGGTACAGGAGCCAGGCCAAAGTTTCATTCTGGTTTTTAGGAAGTTAATATCACATGTTCACTGACTAATACCATAGAGCTTTGCAAATGTGGCCAATGGAGAAGTGAAGTGCCTCTAACTTGGTGGACTTTGGGCATTTAATTCCTGCAAACTCTAGTCTTCATGTTTTGAAAATCTTTTCTTCATTGGAACATGTTTGTTTGAATGTTTTGTCAGGAATACAGCCAGCAGGGCTCAGATATACCCATAGTACAGGCATAAATTAAACCCCATTCTTGCTATGGGACAGATAATCATGAAGGGTCTTAATATTCTACAGATGAATCATACTTAGCTCATCAGTGAGTGCCTTGATTTAATGAAGCCATAGTATGTTAATGTTAACGCTGCAAAAAAAGCTGTAAAGTTGCAGGCAGCCATGCTAACTAGCTACAAGCGTTTAAAAGCCCAGGCATGAGCTCCTACTTGGCTATTCTGGCCGTAATTAATGATGACAAGTATGTTGGAAAAATAATTATTTTGCTTGCTTTGAAAGACAATTGCTTGCTTGAGGCAAATGAGGGGGTGGGATTTATGTGGCTGTAATAAGCATATGTAGATGGCATCTTCCCAGAAGAATGTTGTAGCCACAGGATCTTTTTAATTGACCTGAGATTCCTTTGTTCTGCAGATACAATTTATGTATGTGGTCAGAGACTAAAATGACCCTACTTGTTGTAGAACAGGCTGAGTTTTAAACTGCTGAAAGGAAAAAAAGGCTGCTTTTATCAGCCCAGTCAGCAACAGATAGAAATCTTTCCCGGTCGTTTTGCCGTGGGGTGGGGGGCAGGGAGAAATCTTTTTAAATGGGTACCCTGAGTGCATGTGCTTTCCAATTGATAAAGTCGGGGGTGAGTATTACTGCAGTCATCTGGTTTCCCTCCTGTGTCAGGGCTTGCATGGCGCAGCAGCTTTTGCCCAGCATGTGGCCATGCCATCCTCAGATGGTCACCTGCCTGCTTGTTCACCATGTTGGGCTGCACAGACTTGGTCCCTTTCCAGCCTGGACATGGTGGTGGAGAGGGAGGGAGTGCCTTCTCCTCCATCACCTGTCGCTGTAGAGCATGGTGTTACTGGGTGATGGTGGGCAGCTGCTCCACCTCTGCTTCTCCTCCTTTCGCAGCAGACACTGGCATCCCCTGCATTCAGGGGCAGTAAGAGCCACTTAGTCTTATCACACAGGCGCTTTAGCAATAAGGTAGAGTCTTGCTGTCTTTCTGAGTTTCATGTGAGCTTGCTCGAGTGGGAAATAACAGCAGAAAGTCCCCCAAGGCTTTAATTCAGTGGAAAATTCCAACATGTGGCCGCAACTAGTGCCCTTTAATAGAAAGCAGCAGTTTTCACGTCTGTTGTCAGTCACTGTTCCTCTAAAGTGGTGAAATCCTCTCAGGCCACAGGACAGAGAAGGGCAACCAAAAACTACATGCTGATCACTTATGTATATTCAGAAAAATCTCCCACTTAATTTTTTTTTTTAATCTTGTGGTGATTGTACAGATGGCACAATCCCTTTCTCCAGTTCCCATCTGTGAGTTGGGGAAGATGATGTTGACTTTCTTAGTAAAGCATTGTGAAACCTGATTCTGAAACTTGTTACAGCAAATGCAGTATTAAGAGTCATAGGTGTTTTTCTCCACGCCAGCCAGCTGCTAACAGCGATTGTGCTCTGTGTATTTAGCAGTTAGTCTCTGTGAAATGGGATCTGAGGTTGGGGAAAGGAGGAGGATGAAAGAAGGAGGGACCCAATAAACTATATATTAATGCATTTTTTGAGTGATGGTAAATAACAGAAAAATATTCAGATTTCTTGCAGTCCTGGTTGTATCTAGCCCTTTTTAAAACCATTGGTAAAGGAAGCAGACTGAAAGCTGCGTGAATAATAACATTTTAAGGGTTTGGATCCAATTCAGTCTATTCTTATTGTGTGCAGACTTTTGTCAACATAGAAGTTTTCAGCGGATCTCTGTCTGTTTGGAGAACTTATAAAGGTAAGCTGTGCCTGAGCAACAGAAAAATATTAGAGGATGAAGACTAAGCAGTTGCCTCATGAAGATACAAGGTTTTAGGGTTCCTCAAAGAAGGAGGTGGGAAGTGCAAGAGAAAGAGCCCGTGTTTCCTTTTCCTGAGTGAGAGAGACACTTTTGTTTGCATAAGTTCAAAGTTTTCCCTGGAAACTGCAAGTCTAACAGGAGAGCAACCTCTGCTTTTAGCTCCAAGGGCAGAGTGAGTTGGAAATGAGGCATAGGGGAACTGGAGTTAAAAGCAGTAGGGTTTTGTGCAAGGTCATTAAAGGGCCAGATTCTTAAGCAACCGGGAGGGATTACTGCATTAGTCTAAATTTGACCCTGTGTTAAACTGGCAGAGAAGGGAATTCCCTTGTAGTGCTGTGGTTTTACTAAGTAGTTTTGTTGTTGTTGTTTTTGTAATTTACTGTGAGCAAATAGGCAGGCTGACTTCGGCAGAAACTCCAGTCTGGTGTGTCACTATGCAGGGTCCATGTCTGCTGGTGAAGTGGAAGCTGAAGGATAAAAGGGGATGTTCCAAAGGGCTGTTTAGGAATGACATCTTTTCCCATATGCCACAGAATGATAGTAGGAGGAAGTGTCATGAGGTTCAAGGATGAACTCAAAGGCTTCATCCTGACTGCCGGTTTCTCCTTTAAAATAACCAGACTCTGGTGTAAATATTTGTTTGGGGTTTTCTGGAAGAAATTACTCGTGTTGGAAAGCCTCAACCCACCCCCAATGTTTCCGGATATCTGTGGAAAGATTTGTGAAGAATTGTGTTAGCTCTGGGAAAAAGTCTGACTTGTCTTTGATGACATGAGATAGGATCAAGCATTGTTTCTAAGTTAAATATGGTGTAGGTAAGCTTTGCTAGACCAGTTCCTTCCATACTTACAGCAGTGTCCCCTAGTCTTTTGGGGGAGAGATGTGTGCTAGTCTGATCATGGATAGAAGAGATGTAGTGCATACAGGCATGTTAATGTGTGCAAAATTTTTCCAGCTTCTGAAACAGATAGTATTGGGCCATCTTCAAGGGCAGGGCAGTAACTAGCTTGGTCCCCCATTCCAAGATCGTATGAATTTCCAAAGTCCAACTCACAGCCTGCAGTGGTTCACAGGTGGCAATTGCCTGTGTCACTGACTCATCGAGACTCTTTTTCTCACCTCCCTCCTTTCTACTGTTATTCTCTGCTTCATGGGTGCTTTGGCACAAATTGATTAATGTAATTAAGTTAACGTGAGCTTAGCTTGAACTTTGCTGTGAAGGAATTATTTGTCTCTCTGAAAGATCATCCACTGACTTCCACGTCTAATGAAAGAGCAGAGACTTGGTAGATTTTTTTTGTGTGGTGATGCAGATACATCAACAATGGCATCCTATTGAGCATTGCAGGATTTATGAATACTAAACTATGGTGATGTTTTTGAGATTGCACGCTGAATGGATTTTCCTCAAGCATGAAACTCGGCTTTCTGTAAAAAAAAAAAAAATGTATTGACAACAAATGGTTCAAGAAAAGGCCCTTCGATTAGCTCACTCCTTGTGGAGTGCACTCCTGGTTAATACAGTCATAATTTAAGATATACAATTTTATTACTTTAAGAATAGTACTAGTTTCATTCAGATCTCTTACTTTCCTATTCTAGAAAGCCCATTTCAAATCCAGGCAGTCAATAGGTTACTGGTTATAGGTTATAAATATTATGCCTTTTAGGTAACTCCTTACTTGCTTCTCAGTGCAGTGATGACCTGGCAATATACCAAAGGCTGGAAGCAGTAAATGCCAGGAACTGAAGGACCCATGGAAATACAGATCTTTTATTTTCAAACATTCTCCATAACAAGCTCGTGAACTTTTAAAATAGTGAATCCCAACTTCTAGTCATTGCATATACGAAGACTTGAGGTGTAGAGAAACTGATGTTCCCAAGACTGCAGAGTCAAATTTCTGTCATTGTCCTTTATATTCCAAGGAATGAGGGTAGAGGCGTTGCCTGTCCAAGTGATATGCTGCAGATGAGTGAGTTAGAGGTGGATGGCTAGAAGGAGGCAGACACAGATAAATGTCATTGCCATTAAATGTACTGTCCCAGCTTTATGGAATTAGAAAGGATATGAAGTCAGTACCAAACTGTCTTAAGTTCTCCAGAGAGGTAGCAGAAGCAACAAGAATAAGACTGAATTTCCAGATCAGATTATCAGATATCATTTTATCAGATTATAAAAGCACAAGATTTTTAGGTCGTCTTTGGTCCTACAAGTAGCATGGCAGAGTGAGGGAAAATAAACAGCTGTAATCATGGAGGGCAAAACAGTGGGGTTAAGCACTTGTTCTTCTCTTAATACCAACTGCTCAAGAGCCTTCAAAGATTTTTGAAGCTACAAACATGGCCATATTGTTACCTCATTTGAAAGATAGGGACAGTGAGGCATAGGGTAGTGGCATGACTGTCTGGAATCAAAGCCTCCTGGTGATTTCTTTAGCTGCTTAGCAAAGCTTCCTTTTTTCCCAGAAGTGTCTAAGAAGGAAATGAAGGGATAGCCCAGTGACATGACAGGAGGTTTATAGGGATATGTTTTCCACTCTAGGCAAGAATTGGTTAATAGAACCAGGGTTTTTACGTTATGCAAACCTGATGTGGAGTGGTTTGTTTTTTTTTTTCTTCTCAACATATTGCTGGTTGCTGTAGCAGCTGAGTAATGCAGAAGTTCTGCCTGAAAAAAAATGCTTCCTCCTTATATGATACTGTACATATTGTCATGGAAATTGTCCTCATTTCCCCCGAGCACGCTTTAAATAACTCAAACAGCAGTGCTAATGAGCAGAAAGATATCTGCAATCCCCACCGTGCAACTTGACATACTTTATCCTACTCTGAATTCCCTTTGCTCATCATCGAGCATTTCAAAGATCTGGTATAATAATTTGCTTTCTCTCTTTGGTCCAGTCATTTTGCTCTTAGCACTTGGTAATAAAAGGTCAGCTCTGGCTGAAACCGTAGTGTTGCAGCCATGCCATTTTTTACTGCTAAATATCTTAAGAAAAGCAAGTGTCTTCGAAAGGGTAAGTCGTGATATTTTTGGTGTGTTTATTATTGTCTGGTTTGCTTTAAATTACAGTAAAGGATTTATTTTGAATTAACAAGCAGTTGGAATGAATCTATTCGTACTGCCAGTCGGTGAGCACAGGAGGTTTTATTATGCTGTGTGTGTTTTTGGTTCAAGATACAGTGTATGTTACTATCTCGCATTTTACATTCAGTAAAATCGACTGAACGAGAGAATGTTAACCCTTTAAACGTGAAGCATATGTTTTGCACTAGGATGGAATCCCTAATGCGAAACAGAACAGCAACAGAATGTCTGTGTATGTTTGCTTTTCCAGCTAAGTTTAGGTAGGCAGCTGCGTAATGCTCTATTTTTGATCCTTTTGTTGAAAAGGAGAACTTTTAAAAATTCTACACTGAAATAATAACTTAAATAATACCAAGTGAAAGAAAAGCATATTTCCTCAGCATCTTTCCTGTGCAGGGCTACCTGAGCGCATGGTGCCACATAGATGTTCAGCTTGCTGTTGTGAGGTTCACTTTGAGGATGGCTGCGTGGGCTTTTCCAGGAAATGTGGTTGTTCTGCCTCCAGGTAGATATAAAACTCTTCATGAGAGCAGTTTGCTTTTAGCGTTATAAAGACTGACAGATAAACACGTTGGTTGTATTTTCCTTGTTCCATTGCCATGTGTCTTTATTGTGACACTTGTTACCTAGCCAGCAGTCCAGATGTGGGTTTTGCATACAGGCAAATAGCAGTGATTTCTTGTAGCTGGGACGTGCATCAGTTCCAGGGGATCTGAGGAATCTGACTTGTTTACCTAGCTAAGCACTTATGTATATATATGTATTTATATAATGTATGAATTTCCCTAATTCCTTGTTTGAATATAAATTGTTTCTAAGGCATAGGTAGAAAGTGGAATTGTGTAGATTTTCATCACAGGTTTCAAGTTGAAGAAAATGTTTTGAAGAAATGCAAATTTGCTTTCTTTAACCTACCTTTGTGTTTCCTACTGGGTTCCTATTTTAAAAGGAGATTCCACAACAAGAACTAGCCGCTGGAATGTGAGAACTGAGTTAAGCTGACCTGAAGCTGCTGGTACCAACTTTTTAGTATTTTGTTGAGCAAAATTTGTACACTTATACACAAATTTACACCATCATTTAAGGATTCTTAAGGATAGAATCGTGTCAGCAAAGTTTTTATTAGAAAGGAGAAAAGATTATAATTGAATTTTTAATTTGCTTTTGCTAAGTCATTTTTAGAGTTTTGTTGTACATGTGCACATATATATGCCACTTTACAAGGGGACATAGGACAATTTTTGCTCCCTCTTTTTGCTCATCTGCGCGGGGTGTTCAGCTGACCAGTGCTTTTTTTCCGCTTATAGCATGTGCTATGGTAGGGCTATCTCTTTAGACAGATGCTGAGGAAAGGTGCCTGCCTGAGGAAGGCATTGCAGGAAAGGGCTGATGGCACAGCCAGGAAAGGAAAGGCTATTCTGCCAGGTGCACCTGAAGATTTACTTGCCCAGCTCTGCCTTCTGTGAGAGCGGAGTGTGTGCATCCTGTTGAATACATTCCCGTTTGCTGTGAGATGTTCCCTGCCCCTCTGCAGTAAGAAGCTGTGATTTATTGGATGCAAAGCAGTCCCTTTAGACTTCGAGTCTAGCTTTAGACATTCATCACGAGTTAGTGTGATGTTCTAAAGGTTACAGTTTGAAGCTGGGAAGCAGTCACTTACAGCTCAACCCTTTGTCTCATCAGCTGACCCTTGTTGCTGCCTTGGTATGATTTGTCATTCCCACCTGTGTGGGCAGATGCTGTGCTGGGTGAGAGAGGGCTAAGCGTAAAGAAGCAGCAGGCAGGGGTAGGAGCTTTGCCTGTACGTCTAGACTAGGTGGTGCTGCCCCTGTGGGAGCCACCATTGGTGCCATTGTGATTTGTCTAGAAAGCCTTGTGTGCATAGGATGGCAGTGGGGAACCAGGAGCAGTAGCTTGGTGCCCAGCTTATAAAGCAAGAGGGGGGTATGAAGTGCATAATCTGGACCTTTAAAAGATGACTGAGAGAAGGTCAGCCAACAACAACCAATCATATTTTAGTGAGTCACTACCAATGTAAAAATCTTCAGCTAACTGAACACCCCAAACAGCTTTTCCTTAAAAGCATCTTGGCATGCCAAAGAGGGTAGAGGACGTTGCCTCTCAGAGTCTGCTTCTGCCAAAAATCTATCCAATCTGTGAAATAAATGTAGATATCCAGAATACCTCCTGGTCCCAGCACACTGCTTCTTTCTGATGCCCATTCTGCTCTGTGCTCTCTTTCTCCTCTTGCTTCCAGGATGGTCTGGGAAGGGAACTGCCAAAGCATGAAGGGAAAACCCAGGTGTCTGAATGGGAAGTGCTGAGATAGCTGGGCATCTCTATGAGCTGTTTAACATCAGTTTATCACTAATCTTACTTTGAGGAGGCTGGACTTCTGCCAGTTTTTGAGCCGATTTTCATCCCATTACTTGAGGCAATCCCTTCTAGCTCCCCTCCAGAAAGCAGTCCGTTTGCAGAGGTTTTTACTGTGATCCGAGTAAGGAGATCTTTCCCAGTAAGTAACTGTGATCATTAAAAGGCATTAAATCATTACAGCGTGCCCAAGGCATAGCATCAGAAACGTGATTACATAAAAACTATAGTAGCCGCAGGCTCCAATAGGTCAATCATTGCTGTTCTCTGTCTCTCTGAACAGGGAAGGAGCAAGCTAGAAAGAGCAGTGAGGTTTGAGTATAATCTCTTGCCAACAGGTACAGATGGCCTAGAGACAGGAGCTGGGCTGTGGTCTAGTTCATGGGCAGAAATATCAGGATTAATTCTCTGTTTTTGTGGGGATTGAGAGAGCTTCCAGACATCCCTGAAATGAAGCAGCCAAGTGGAAGTATAATGCTGTACATCCTTTGCTTTTCATACTATTATGCCTGTGGGGATTTCCCCACTCTTATTCAGTGATGTATCCTTAGCCTACTCTTACCCTCTGGTAAAACCTATAGTAATGATGGATTCTGGAAAGATGAAAGTAAGGGCTCCTGTATTTCTCCTGTTACCAGTTTGAAGCACCATCAGACTGCTAGTGGTCACATCCCCATAGACACCTTTAAGGCATCAAAACAATGAAAAATATTTATCAGCCTTCTGCAGCCTGTTGTCAAAACCTACTGTTCTCTAATATGCCTTCCCACAATAAAACTTCTGTTCTCCTTTGGTCATTCACTGAGCACTGGCTCAATATTACTCAAAACTGGGTTATAAAATGGCATACAGTTCAGAATTGCCTCCGATCTGGCAAGTCACCTTTGATTTTTCACCTGCTCCTTGTTTTCTAGTGGGGAGGGGGGAAGAAAAGTTTCAGCTCCAGCAAAGCCTTTTCCTCTTTAATTAAAAAATAAATAAATAATAATAATGAATGTGTTATTGCCAAGTGGCCCTTTCTTTGCTGCAGCTGTGGATTTACAGGACTTCAAAGCCAGATGATTAAGGCAAAGTTTTAGTTTGTAGCCAGGCAAGCCAAACAATCTCAGCTTCAAAGGAGGGGGGTGTTCCTTTAATGTTGTGGGCTCGGTCTTTGTGTTCAGCAAATGGAGCTGCTGGGGAAAATGCCATGTGCAGAAGACAAGTGATGTGCCTGCCACTCCTGGGAGGGAGTCTGTTAGCTGCTGCCCGAGAAGAGCAGCCCATACCCAGCAACCTCAGGATATCTGATGGCTGCCAATTAGGTCATTGTTGCGTGATGTTGACCTATAAGACTTTCAGCATCTGCTTTTAGTATGCTCAGAGCTTCTGTCTGGGTGGGCCTCTGAAACACTCTCAGGATGGGTGGTTTTATACGCATTAGGGAAGCCAAGAGAGGCCATCTCAGTGAACAGAAGTGTTCAATCCATACAACACCGTGGTTTGAGGGAAATAAAGGCCAGATGGAAATGAGGATGCTCTGCATCTATGACAGTTGTGTTGAAAAGGGGCCATTGTGGTTTTGCTCTTATGATAATACTTTATCCAATTCTATCTAGCAGGGCTAGGAGGGAGGGAAGAGGAGCTGGAGAGCTCCATCATTAGATGGACCTGGGAATTGTGGTGCGCAGCTTTACTTCCAACTCTGAAGCCCAGGCAGTGTGACCTGATGCTTTGTGTTTTATTAACCTCCATATCCACATACTTGGTGGATGCTTCAATACAGAAAATAGAACAAAAGGCTCCTGATGAGGCAGAAAAGGGGGCTGAGGGGAGAGAGTAATTTTCTAGGTCTTTTTCCTCAACTAGAAATCAGTCTTAAAGACTCCTACAAATAAATTCATTCCATAGGTTTGGTTTGCAGCCAGGTGCAAACATGTTACAGTGAGCTATCTGGGATCAAAGCAAGGCATTTGGGTAGAGGATGTGCCCACAGGCAGTCTGAATCCTGGCTGCTCACTCTGCGGCTTTGAGCAGTTGGAGACTCCAGGAAATAGTGTGCTGCAGATACGAAAGGAGCTGGTAGGGCACCATAGAGGCATGTCTGTTGTTCAATATCTGACTCGCAGAGCTGTGTGGTTCTGGTGCAAATTTCCCCCATCAGTGTTAAAATCTGAGTGGAACTGGGGCTCTGTCCAACCCATAACTAGGCTTTTGTGGGATCCAGGCCACTCTCTCCACAGGATACTGAGATTCAGCGAACAGAGAGGCCAGTGCTGCCAAGGAGCGTAGTACTTGAGAGGCAGAGTCGGCCAGCACACCGCTGTGCCTCTCAATGAGCCATGCGTATGCTGCTGAGAGAGAAGTGACTTCAGCTCGCCAGTTAAAGCTCTCCGAATAGAGGAGGTGCCAGGCAACCACTGGGACTGCCGAGCAAAGGAACGGATTTTTCAGACACAATACACTCCTAGTTTCTAATGTGGCTTTTCCATTTCAAGACCACTGCTTTGGTCTGCTTTCCATCCTGTGCTGGGGGAACAACGTTTGTGCTGTTCAGCTTGTTCTCTCTCATTCCTTGCTTTCTGCTTTCTAGGACTGGTGCTGCCTCTGCAGTTGCACATGACTGACCTTCCAAACAGTATTTCTTGCTTTGTGAGAGTCAGTGTTTGATTAATCCAGGGTGCCTGGATCTGGTAGTTCTGTTTTTCATTCCTGGCTCTGCTAGTCGGTAGCCATGATCGCACATCACACTGGAAATCATTTAGTGTTTCTGTAACCGCTATGTAGGAATTTCTCACTGCAGAATTTGAAGGTTTTGCATTTTTCTTTTTTGCATTTCTCCACTGATGCACAATATAACCTTGGAAAATAAGGCACCTCTCTGTGCCCGTTCCCCTGAAACACTAATGTTTAGTTCTGTGTCAAGCACATTCCAGAATAGAACATCTTTTTCAATTTCTTATATTTGTTAGTAGCTGAAGCCTACACTGAAATCACTTCCATGTACTTGTCCTATGATTGTTTTGCAGTCACTGTGGTGTAACTATTCCTTATCTAAAAAAAGCAGCCTAAGTTGTGTTGGATGCATTCTGTTGGACAGAGAAGTAACAAAACAGGACAGGATGAAGCTGATCTTAGGATAAGGTGTAAGAGCTCTTTTTACTGTCTGTCTCCGACAATCAGCCTTCATTTGTAATTAGGCTCTAACAGCGACAGGACTAGAATGTCTGCAAACAGGAGCATTTAAGGTTTACAGATGTTTGACAATGCATTTCCATGTGTGCTCACTCTTTATGATAGTTTTTATGTGATGCTTTCGTGCCTAGATACCCAGATAATCTAACTTAAATTAAACAAGGCAGGAGAGTTATTAAATCTCTCCAGAAGGCTGGAGGAGCTGTGTCTGTTTGGCAAGTGCTTGCAGATTTGCTTCAGAGACTGAGATCTCTCCTGAAGTGAGGTAACTGGCAGAGATCAGACTTTAAAGGCAATAGTTTACTGCTGTCTTGTGTTCTTGCTTTCACACTGTGGACCATTTAAATACAAACAATGGTAAGAGGTGTAACCTTCTGTTTCTCTAATGCTAGGGCAGTACAACCGGCTGCAGTCATAAGCCATGCATGCTTATAGTTCCGTTTTTTTTTTCACTTGTTTTAGATTTGTATGCCCTTTTAGGGACTTTCAAACTCGCCTGATTGCTCCCAATAAGAAACGGGCAAGAGAGGAGGAAGAGACACTTGCCATGCTCTCCCTGAGCATGGGGCTGTTACCTGACTAGGACTAAGACAAATCACAGTGGTGCCATCAGTGGTATATTTTTTTTTTTATCCCAGCCTTGCAGATCATTAACCCAAATGGTTCCTCCATTTTCAAACCTGTCCTCCCCAGCTCCTTGCGTACCATAGCTTCACTGCAGATACAGAATTCATTATCTAGAAAGCTGCTGTTTTAATGTAATATTAAACAGGCAGCAGCTCAGCAGGTGTCCTCAAAGTAAGGAAGGCAGCATGCTGCTGGCAGCAGCTGCTGGCTTCAGGCTTATCAAGGTTTCTCTGTTTTGAAACAGAAGCTGGAAGGCTTTCTAATATATCATGTCATTGGCTGAGCAGATCCTGGTTTCTGGCTGTTACCCTGCCTTTGACTGAAAAGACAAAAAATCTTATAATACATGCTGCTTGCAATGGCTGCAGACGGTTCTGCGCTCAAGAAAGGAGCAAGGTGAGGAGAGGGTGAAAATTCAAAAGACAGATACATGCATCCTACTTTCTGCTCTCAGTTTTCTTAGTGGACCTAGAGAGCTAGATGTGTACTTTTGTATGCGTGATGTCAGGAGTTTCAGAATGGACTTTCTACTTCTGTAGGCGTAAAAATCATAGAATTGTTTAGGTTGGAAAAGACCTTTAAGATTATCGAGTCCAACCAATGTTGGACTAAACCATGTCCCTAAGGACCACAATCTACGTGTCTTTTCAATACCTCCAGGGATGGGGATTCCACTACTTCCCTGGACAGCCTGTCCCAATGCTTTACCACCCTTTCAGTGAATAAATTTTTCCTCCTGTCCAATTTAAACCTCCCCTGGCGCAACTTGAAGCTGCTTCCTCTTGTCCTTCTGCTTGTTATTTGGGAGAAGAGACTGAGCCCCACTTCATACAGCCTCCTTCGAGGTAGTTGCAGAGAGTGATAGCCTCCTTTTCTCCACACTAAACAATCCCAGTTCCCCCAGTGGGGGGATTAGGATGATGGGTCAGGAGGCACAGGCCAGCCTGGTGACCTAGCAGAGACAGGTGGCTACCCACCTGCTCGAAGGGGAACAGGTACAGGTGGTGCACCTCTGCCATCACCCCTATGGCAGGCTGGGGCCCCAAAATACCCAAATACATTGCCTATAGAGAGCATTCCAAGCAATGAGGGTGATATTCCACCAGTGTCACCAAAGTGCTAGTTCTCAGTGCCCTAAATCTGTTTGTTTAAATCTAATTTATGGGGTTAACATCACTCTGGCAAAAGCAGCTAAACTGGCAACCCTGACATTTCTAGTTCAACAGTATATCATAACGTGCATTGAGCAAGGCTTTTTTGTTTCTTGGAGTAAGGACTTCATCTTCTGTATTTGAACATCATAAAATATGTTGATGTCTGGGTTTGCCCAGAATATGTGGGTCCTAAACAGGAATGTGTAAACTGCAAGTGGTAAACCTGCTCTATCTCATTACCTAGTACCTGATTTTAAGCTTAGGGAAAG
>NW_010401345.1:48950-52621 GCF_000710305.1 Buceros rhinoceros silvestris
GGGAAAGAGGATATTTTTCATAAGGTAAAATTTCTTGCTCTAAAGGTAACCAGAGTGTGAACATCCATGCATACACTCTCACACCAGGAGAAACACATCACACTTGGTTGCTGTGCGTACTTCAGGACTTCTGGGACATATTTTTGTGAGTTGCAATGTCTCCTGAGTTGCAATGTCCTGTTCATCCTGTTTGTGAGTTGCAGTGTCCTGTTCATCTCTTTTCTGTGCTCCTTTGTGGAGATTTTTTTAGTTTGCCTTGTTAGTAAAGAGTCTCTGTCTTGCTATAACTGTGATCTGGCTTCGGTCAGCAGCCTTTGCCTGAAGCACAACAAAGACCTGTAAACTATCAAAGAACTTAAGGTGATTTGAAGGACCTTCTTGCAGCACAGCGTAGGTGACAGTGTGTTTTGCTAAGAGAATGTGCATGCTGGCATAGTGGAGAAGAGGCTGCTCATCCAGGTCTTCAAATACAAGGACTTCTCTTCTGCCAGCTAACCATTCTGGAGATAGACTACCAGGATAGGCTGCAGTGCCATGCAAATCTAGGAAGACCAGCAGTAGCTGGAGGATTTCTGCAGGAAGGAGGTCACTTTACTGCAGTTTGCCTGAGTCCGTGAGTTCTGAGATGTACAGACTGGAAAGATCATCCCAGCTCAGAAGCAGGCTGCTGTTGTCCAGAGGAGCTGGATAGCAACAAGTCAGTGGCTGGTTGCTTTGGTGCCAGTGAGAGCCAGCACACTGTGAGAGTGGAAGCTTGCAAGGCAATGCTTGAGGAAGTTCTGCTGTGGGTGAAGAAAATTGTGAATAGTCCCAAATTATAAACACGTTTCTGTGAGTAGTCATTCTGATCAGTGCTGTGGCCTCTGTGATGTGCACCTGAGCTTTAGTGTTTGCCTCTACAATGCAAAGGTGACTAACTTAGCGTGTCAGAAGAGACATCACCTATGTGCAGGACTTTGGCCTTTCGTGGAGGAGACATATAAGCATCGAGGCAGAATCCAACGGAAGGACACTTCTCTAGCATTTTGGTGTGCTGTAGTGGCAGTGAATGCTGCAGACAGGACTTCCAGCAGGAAATGCACTGAGTCTCAGAAGAAAGCATTCTGTGCAATATACCCTTGAATTTCAGTGGGAACAAGTTCCACCAGGTGAAGATGTTGCCCAGGATGAGCTGTTGTTTACCTAACAAGCTCTTTTTGTTGTTTAAATCTGATCTAATTCAGTGTGCTTTTGAAAAGTGAGGTTACATCTGCTAGTGATTAACCACTTCAAAGGAACTTTTATGGACTTTTTGATAATGCTATTAACTGTGAGGAATTTGTCCATTGCCAGTGGATGAAGAGAATTAGAATTGATTTTTCCAAGCATTGTTCTGACAGTTGTCCTAAAGCACAAAGAACTGAGGCCCTCACTTTTTGCATCAGCACAACCTTGAGTCCATTAACCATCTGCAGTTGTGTTGTGAGTGGCTGCAGTGCTGAGCCCAAGTGACACGAATGAACTTCCTCTTTGGCCAGAGAGCACTGCTGCCACAGTGAAGAGCGCTATGCTCCACTACCATGTTTAGAAGATTCATTGGTTACCCAGTGAATAGCTAGATATGGAAGGAGGCTGCTATTAAACTGCTGTTCTGTGAAAACTGCAACAAGACTAGGGACTTAGATCAGAATATCCCTGAGCTCTTAAGTTTGGATTTAGATCCAAATTATTTACTTCCATCTACATTGTCTTATCGTTAATATTGTCAAGGGTTTTTTAGAAATTTGCCAACATTTTCCCAAAGGCCTACAGCGTATGTTCTTTTGCATTTCAATCCTTCTTTGCATTAATGCAACAAATAGCTTCATTTTTGTAAAAACAGAGTTTGCAACTGTTGAGTCCTTGATGTTAGTCCATTTATTTGCTGCTGACAAAACTGTGCTTGTAAAGCTTCAGTCACTTCATTGAAGAAAATAATAATAATGTTTGTAATTAGTTGGCTTGAATTTCTGTAGAACTTTTTATTCACTCTACAGAGAATTGGAGTCTTCACTGGCTCAGCTAAAAACTCTGGTGTGTGCAGCTTAAGCTGTAGCAGCTGTTGGCTTCACTTCCATGCTCCTTAGTTCAAAGTCCAGAGCATTGGCTAAGATGGGAGACATGTAGTCATTTAAAAATACAGTGAGGATGGTTTTGGTTTCATGGTGGACTAGGTGCAGGGGAAAGGAAAACTAGGCTTATGAAGGGCAAGGAGGAGGAGATGATAGCTGTGGAGAGACTTATGCAGAAGAAATAGGAACTGCTTCATTCCTATTGGTGAGCAGAGCAGAAAATGTGAACACCATGGCTCCAGAAGAATGCAGAAGTTGGATATTATCTCTCCAGTATGAAATAATTAAAGAAAAATAGATCAGATTTTGCTATTCTGATGTTGCGGTAAGTAATTTCTTGTCAAGATTTAAAATTCCCCTCAACTCTTGTCTTCAGTATTAAAGATTTGAAGAAATTTATGAGAATTAGAAAATTGCTTGTGGTTTGCATGTTAATGCATAAAAATTATCCAGTCATTTTCATTTTGATATTTCAAAGCATAAAGTATCATCATCTCTGGTCAAGGAGGAATTTCCTCCCTTAAAATAGCGTGTAAACATAACAACAGCTGGAATATATAATTTCATACATTCCTCAGAACTGTTGAGCACTTGCTGCTTTGGAGAACCTCGTGGAACTGTGTGGCCTGCTTTGCATAGATGCGACACTATTTTTCTGGGTATTTTATACATATATTTGTAACTTTATTTGTACCCTCAGATTCATAGTTGCCTTAATTTAGATGTTTCCTGCAATGTGCCTTGTACAGGCACTCACACAGCTTCTGCCAGTGGGCTGGCCTGAATTGCCTCACTGTGAGTGTGTGACTTCTGCTGGCCTGAGAAAAATTAATTTCCTTTCTACCCAAACCAGAGGACAATGAAATGACCAAGAGCTCCATGTAGCCCAGACAGTTCCGCACTTCATCACTGTTAAGGACTAGGCTCATTGTAACCTTCTAGATTTGAAACAGGAAAGACTGCAAGGGTTACTTCCCTGGAGTGGAGGAAAGGAGATTAAGGGAAAGCAGCCTGCTGTTGGTGCAAAGGTGTCTGTGGAATATGCTGGATAAAAAGCTATGCAACCTTTTCTTTCTCCCCTTGTCATCCCCACTTGCCATCACTACCACAGACTTGATTCGTGTTTCAGAGTTAGGGTTGTCTGTTGTGAGGGGGGAAAATGGCTTTTCTTTTTTATTTCCAGCACACCTGTAGAGAGGGACAGAAGTTGTCCCTTTGTCATTCTAAGATGCTTCGTGAGTTGAACAGCTTTCTAAGAGCTGGTGACATGTTGGACAGATTTTGAAGGAAAGGTTTGTGAGCTCTGGAGCTCAAGTTGTGCAAATAGAAGAAGCTGAACCACAATTATGACTGGCCTCCCAACACCTTCAGATTCTTTTGCAGTAGCAACTTTTTCCTCTGAGAGGCTGGTGTCAAGGCAGCAGACACTTGTTGCCTGGCAGGCAAATGAGTATTAGAATCGGTAACACTAAACCCTAAATTTGTCTGCTTTGTCAGCAGGTATTGCCATAAGAGGCAGTGACCATGCCATGCACACTGAGAGCTCCCCCTAAGAATCACAGAATCATCTGGTTGGAAGAG
>NW_010401346.1:0-3593 GCF_000710305.1 Buceros rhinoceros silvestris
CAGGCGGTTTGCCTGAGCAAACCTGTCAGCACACCACTGAGTAACTGAGCTCTGAAGATCTCTGGTTCTTAAAGGTCTCTTTGAAAAGCATCGTGAATGGGAGTAGAATTTCTAAATTTTGCCTAGTGCAACCTGCTTGCTTACACTACAGCTCACTCCAGCAGAACGTTGAAGCTAAAGTGGCACATGCACAAAAATCACTTATATCTGGTTGCCCAGGTTTCTTACCTGTTTTAGTTCTGAATCAGCTGCCAGGTAACAAAACGGTTTTTTGCTGCACTTCCTTCGAAGAAGTATTTACTGGTGTCAGTGGTTACACACAGCCTTGTCTCTATACAGACCAAGTTGGTATGTGGATAGTGGGCGGATTTGCATTGGATTAGTTTCTGTATGCTTGACTCACTTCACACAATAACACATTTCACAACTATAACTGTTATGCAATATTTGCCGAAAAAAAATTCAGCGTCATGATGGCTTATGCCAGTCTTCTATAGGAAAATATTCAGCATACAAATATACCCAAACCAAACCACGACAGTCTTGAAACGAATCCTGAATTCAAGATACTCACCAGACTGAGGGCTGGGATCATATACACATGTTCCACACGTCTCCTGAGCCAGAGGACTGGTATCAGCACTGAACAAACCTGAAGGAGCTGACTCTCGGCTCCAAGACTGGCCACATGCTCCCGCTGAATCCCTTCTGCATTGCAAAATAAGACCCTCTTGCAAGATGCAGCCTCCCTTAAATCCAGATCCTTACCCTGGGAAAGAATTGTAGTATCACCGCAGGTTCCCTGGGGGATGAGTACAATGTCTGCAGTGAGCTTGTCCCCGCGGGAGGAGGATCACACTGGATAATCCCTTCCTGGACTGAGATCAGTCTGTGGGCAGACAGTAACTGACTTCAGCAGGGAACATGGTTTTAAGAGAGCATGGCCCAGGCAGCAGGGATGTTGAGTTTCCATGAGTCAGATTACATTGTCTGGGGCTTTTGATAAACAAGTCATTATGTTAGACATGACTCCGTGTTTTGTCACACGTGACTATCTACATTTGAAAACAGAAAAGGTCATGTGGTGCACAGCAGTGATAATCATCGGTGCTGGAGTTTGGACAGTATTTGCACTCCCAACCTCTTACCAGCTCTGTAACAGAGACATATGGGACTGGAGAACCTTGAGAGCACCGTGCTGAGACAAGGAATGATGCCAGGGAGGAAAAGGAAGGAGAAATTGCACTAACGGGGTCACTCTTAAAGAGACAGCCACAGAACACGCTCTTCTTTATGCACCGATATGTTGAAGAAGGTCACTAGGGTCCAGCACAGCAACAAAGCTGGGGGAGAAGAGGAAGCAAAGATATAAACAGTGGCTTCTCAGCAGGAGTAGGTGGTCTCAAGTAGAAACCTAAATGCTCTAATCCCCACAGCAAATTCATCTGCAGCAGCGGCACCACCATTATCATGAAAGAGCAAAGGACAGGGCTTATTTCACATATGTTGGTGTTATACGACCAGAAAGAAATAGAGAGGATGGGAGAGAGGAGTTTCTACATGATACCAGGTCACTCAGTGACCTCTCCACTGAGTGCAGACAGTTCCAGAAGTATTACCCAGTGCAGCTGGCAGCTGTGGACAAGCTGTATTCAGCTTGTCAGAACTGGCAAGCAGAATTGTTCGAGGCTTTGATTCCAACAAAAATTTCAAAGAAACGATGATTTATGTTGAGTTCTAACCCAGAAGCGGTGGCGGGTTTTGTTTCAGGGTTGGCTTTTTGACTGGAGCCCTTGCTCAGCCTCCATGATACGCTATTCTGTGCTGCCATGTGCCACTCGACAAGCAGCAATGGCATAAAGGCAATAAAACCAAAGCAACATGAATAGGAAAAAAAATGTATAAGTGGATAAAAAAGCAGACTTGGATAGGTCAGTATAAGTAGTTGTACATCAGAGACAAAGCATTATCGAGGGGTTTTTTTGTACAGAGCTGGCACAAATCATGTCTTTCACTGTTTTATGTACTGGTTTAATAATAATCTTCAATTATAAAACACGCAATGCTGTTTTAATAAGAGTGTATCCTCTGGCCCACCATACAGGTTTTCTGAGTGCTAGAAAAATAAAAATCCAGAAAATAGAGAGAGAAATACAACTGCTGTTTTGCACTAATAAAAGATTAGTAATCTTATGACATAGAACTAGACACTTCTCAGTACATGGTAGCAATAAAATAATATTGCTGCATTGTTACTAAACAAAGCACATTGATAAGGTTTTGCAACTGGAAATAAGAATCATAATTGGGATTGTTGTAGGAGAGGATGCTGTGTCTCATTTGGACCTAAGATGTACATGAAGTGTACAGCTTCAGTTATGGCAATGTCATGGGAAGGCTGGTGGATCTGGGTCTTGTTTCAGATGATCCTTTTCATACCACCGTCCAAAAAGCGTCACAGTGACGACTGGTTTTGTCGTCATTGTCTTACTTATTAAGCGCCCATCATTCAACACCTGATGGAAAGAGGTAAGAGAAGGACACAGTCAGAGGAGTACCAACATGAACACGTTAAGAGCTCAGAAAGATGTGACAAAACAGGAAGAGGGTTCGTCAGACCACATCTCTTACTGAAACCAGTGACTTCATTAAAAGGTGTTTAACAGACCTGATTATTCACTATGAGCAAGTTCATTTTGGCTGTTTCGAAACAGTTTATTCCATTACTATCCCACAGAGGACCTAGCATGACGCAGCTCCAGGATGTCCCATTACCTCGAACTCCCCGGGGGCCAGCTGCACCCCGCTGTACAAGACTTCTGGAAAGACGTAGTTAGTGCCAAACGTGCCGCTGAGGGAGAACATCTCAAACTTGGTCTGAGCCGTCTCCACTGGCTGCCCGCATGTCTTCAGGTCTGTGCTCCTGCACTTGAGCAACGTGCATATCTGCGGGGAGGAGAAGACAACGTGTTTAGCAAGATGGAAGCACTCTGGTAGGAAAAATTTGTTTCCTCAAAGCTAGTGTGTTTTGGAGCAGGTGACTGTCACAGGATCTCTTTCTTAATCTTTAAGCACCTCCTTTTTATTTGAAGCTTGTTTTTTCACCCCTTGATCTGATTGGGTGTATTCCAGACTTGCATTGCCTTAGTAGTTAGAAATAACCTGTTTGTGATGTAAATGCTGCCAGAGCACCCTATTTCATCCCTGAAGCCCATTCCTGACACTTTCACTAACTCTTCCAATTGCCAGTTCTCTTGCTTTAAGGCTCTTTTCCCACATGTCTAAGTAAGATGAGTTTGTGAATGGAAATTTTAGGCAAATGAAACAAAGTCCTCCTCATGGTATGTTGTGCAATGGTACACACAGGTCCTCTTACTGGTATTTGTACCTGTGATAATGACAATTCATGAGATCTCATGGTTTCTCCTTTCTCCATGAGATTTCATGGTTTCTCATCTCATTCTCCAATCTCATGGTCCATGGGAAATCCGAGTTTGATGCTCTACATCCAGCTCATGGTGAATACACGCCAAGGTGAAGAAGTTAGCATCCTCTGCTACAGTTTGGTGCTAGTAGTTGCCTCACATGGAGGA
>NW_010401346.1:3707-7641 GCF_000710305.1 Buceros rhinoceros silvestris
GTTTTCCTTCTGTCGTTAGAGTTAATTATCCAGCTGATAAATGCTTATGGACATCATGCAGAAACATGAAATAGGGCTAGCACGTTTGCAAAGATTCAAAGGACGTTGGCTGGTTTTGCTGACAGGTGGTGGAGCTTTTCTGTTTGTGTCGGACATTGGGGGATGCAAGAAGTCTATTTGGCAACATCAGAAGGATTATTCATCAGCAAATATGGTTTTGTGTTGAAATGCAAATAAGCAGAAAAATAAAGAATACAATTCTCTCAGTATGTTCTGAGGAAATGAAAAAAATACTGAGAGAAAAAGGAATAGCAGAAATTCTTGTCTTCTCTAGAAAATTCAGTACTGGTAGAGACTGTAGGACAGCTTGCACAATCACTGAAATACATTCTTCAAGCAAGCTCACCAATAACTGAATTTATTCAAGCTACCTTCTTAAATGTAATAGATGAGATGTTTGCTGGCTAAGACCTGCCTCCATATCCTGTGCCAGCCAATATGCAGAGGCCATGTTGACAAACAGAAGTAACTAAAAAAAGAATAATTTGCTGGCACGGTAACTTAATTATGAAGTAAAAGGAGGTTTTCTAATATGGCTTTAAGCGAATTCAACCAGGATGTAGCTCACTGTCTTCCCCGAAAATTTCATTAAAAGAGAGGAAGAGTGGAAATGTCCAGTAAAAGTCATAGGCTATTTCAGTAAACTTCATTGCTATGATTTCAGTAATGACAAAAAGTTAACATCTCTGTGACTCTAAATTATGAGAGCATCTCATAAATATAGATATGATCAACTGATTTTTTTCAACAGCAACCGTTTGATGAAGTTTACAGAGGAGATTCAGAACACTTACTGCAGATAGTCACAAAAGATGACCTAAATGTAGCAAATATTGCACACCTAAAAGAATTGTGAACACACCTGGGGAAATTACAAGAGGTTTAGAGCCCTCTCCACTGGATTCGCTGGATGTAAAAGTAAGCAGGCTTGGAAGTTTTAGCAACTACTTCCCATTGCTAACAAATAGGACACCAGGACTCCAGCATACAAGAAAGTGTTTTTCCCCACAGAGCTGAAGGTTTCTCCATGTAAAGAAGCTTCCTAAAATAAGTACCATCCCCCACCTAAAGAATCATTACCTGCAGATAGTATTGTCCTTCAACAACATGAAGCCCGTCAAAAGCTCCCAGCACATAAACTTCATCTTCTTGTTTCCCAGCCATCCTGTAGCTCAAGTGACAGCACAGGTCTTTCTGGCAAACGGTGAGATTCCCCTCAGGCTTAGTGAGCTCAGTGAAAATGAACGAGTCATGGAAGATGAGTCCTCTGAACTCATGGTCATTCAGTGAGAATCTTTCGACACTCAAAGCGTATGAGCTCCAGTTGACAGCAGGTGGGAAGGCAGGAGAAAGGCGAGGGTGTGAATCTAGTTCAGCGATGAGGAGTCGACCATCCTCAGTTTTCATATTGTAGTAGTATGTTCTGGCTCCGTCTGGTGCATAAATACCACTCCCTGAAGACAGCACAATAGCCAATCCAAAAAGAATAAAAAAATTTCATGTAGTCCTTTTAATTGTCCCTACTACTGACTTATCCACTATTTTATAAATACTACGGAAATTTTAGTCTCACCAAAGGTGACGATTAGCAACTCAGTACACAAAGCTCATGCTTTGACAAGGAGTAGCATCTATTTCCCCTGGTGAAGCTTGCTCAGTGCAGCCAAAAGCACAGGATATTATGTTATGGTTGTGTTTATGGCCTCCCCAGTTCTCTTTTCTCCTGTAGCGCATGAGAATTCCATTATTCTCAGCTAATTGATGTAAAAGGACCATCCAAAACACAACACAGGCAAGTATCACAGGCCTGTCCTGGTGAACACAGAAGGAGATAGCAGCTGTCCAGCCCATTTTACAGTGGCCAGGACTCCTCCCCACGTGGGGTATTCACACCTAACCAATGCCAAGCGACAGAGGGAAATCAAAGAAGATCTATCATACCCATCACTGCTGAAGAGTCACATAAAATGGACAACAAGCAGTAGCCTGTCAGGCATTTCAAATGAGAAGCCCCAAGGCAATACTCTGGTTTCACAACTCAGTGAAGGTCCTGGTCCAGCTGAAATATACTGTCCCATAAGATATGCTCTAGAAAATTAGCGCTACACTCTTAAAAGAAAATACAGACTTCTGGCAGCATTACTGCAACAGGTCTGAAAATTTGTTTTTAACACTTCTCCAGAACTGTGTTAAGGACAGCTACAAATGAACCCTTCCTTTGGCCAGAGTAAATGCAGCCATGCATGCAGTTTAGAGGCTACTGGTTTAGAGGCTTTAAAAGAAAGAAAGGAAAATCCTAAGAAGCTGGGGAGAAGAAAAGAAAGCACCACAAGTTTTGCTTTGCCTTGCATAGCACCAGTAGGTACCGGATTTGTCAGGTTTAAAATTTGGTGACTAGACGCTTCAGCTTCCAGATAAATACATTCTATACCTCTGCAAAGTCACCTTGCAGAACACGGAATAAAGAATCACGGTCATAAAGATTTTTCAGACGGAGTGAGAATAAGTTACCTGTCATAGACAAGTTGGTGTGGTGCCTATCAGCAGCTAGGAAGTTGACGCCCATGCCCATAGCCCAGGCAGAGTGAAACTCAACTGCAGTCAGAAAAGGCAGGACATTCATCCAAGCTGTCGGGAAGAGCACGGTGTCTACCTGCAACTTGCTCACCAGGACCACAGCAGGCTCGTGGAAGAGGATGTCGAAGCATGTGAAAATGCCAAACTTCCCAAAGGGGGTCTCAAAGGTGATGGCTTCTGGCTCTTTCGGGTGATTAAACTGAGCTTCTGAAATAAAGAGATTATACTGTAGGGGAAGGGAAAAAGAGAAGCCAGTTAAAGACACACATTGCAATATCCTGAAGTCAATCCTTAAAACTGTTCAGACTGACTAGAGAAGTTTTTTGACCTGTGTTTGACCTCACACGTAGGAAGTCAGGCTAAAGTTGTATGATCAACATAGTGCCCAAAAGGTCAATATAGGGAGACACATATTGCCCTGGCATCTAGCTTGGAAAAAAACCAGCTGTCTGCAAGTCCGTGAGTGTCAGCCACCTGCAACTCCCATAAAAATAACCTCTCCTCTCTTCCCACCTAGTTTATAATTCTGGTGATCCAAAAGACACACAGAAGAGAAATAATAATGGAAGAGACTCATACAGGATCTGGTGCCAAGAGACAGGATTGGTGACCTTGGTGTGGAGATGCACAGAAGAGCTGGAAGCACACAGCACCAGCAGGAAGCAAAAGGCAGTACTGGGAAGCTACAGAGTGGAGACGAAAACAAAGGCTGTGGTGATGGGGGAAAGGCAGTGATCTCAGCCAACAGAAAAATCAAAGTTGCAAAAGTCTTTCCAGCATTTTCCTTCACATTCATGTTTACTGAAAGAGTCCTTTCACCTTCGGTGGCTTGGAAAATAAACATGTGCACCGCGTCAGAAAAAAGGTTCAGGTTCCCTGAACTCAGCACCTGGGCTGTGCCAGGCTGACACATGAGGGATCAGACTCACGCTGTCAGTGTCCCCCTCTCCCAGTTTCCTCCCAAAGAAATATCTTGGCATCTTTGAAGAACCAGGTGAAATTCTTGGCCTGAAGTCCATTAAATAAACAACTGACTTCAGTCTAGTCATGCTGGCATGGTATCTGTCACATGACCCCCAAACAACTTTGATGAACCTTGCAGGCAGGCACAAAAAGCTGAAAGAAGGTGCTTTCATTGGATGCAAATGTTTCAATGCCCTTATCTATTTTTACACCCAGCTCAGGCCCGTGGTTTTGCCCAGGTAATTCCTGCTATGCAAAAACCACGCTGAAACATCATCATCCCAAAAAAAAAAAAAAAAAAAAAGAAAGAGAAAGGGCGTCTCTCCCTAAAAAA
>NW_010401346.1:7721-18145 GCF_000710305.1 Buceros rhinoceros silvestris
AAAAAAAAAAAGAGGACAGGAAAGGGCCTGTCCTCCTTAAATCAGATTACATCTAATACAGATGCAGATAAACACTTTAAAATCCTGGAATGTGAAGGGGTAGTTTGGTGAAAACCTGGCACTGAAAACTAAAGCTGCTTAAGCAGCAGAATTTCTAATAATAGGGCGTTAATGAACTGAGGAAGTCAACCAAAACCATATGCCACTAAACTGGGCCTGAGCAATCATTTTTCACTGTAGTCTGTATTGAGTCAACCCTTTATAGCAAGAGAGATTCTCTGAAATTGTAAACAGAAGCATAGATCCGCCATGGGCCAACGACTGGCATTGAATTCTCTTGCCAGATGGATTTTGGACATTGTGGAAAAATAGCTGCTGACTTTGCAAGACCACTTTATACCTTGTGGTAACGAGCCACCAGTTTCCCCTCTGGGTCAAAGACAACATCCGTGTTGTACTGATAGCGACCGTCACTGGGGCAGCCGGGATCACTGGAGTTACACGCCTTCTTGTCCCCGATGTTTGCAACCACATAGATGGAGTGATTCCTGGCCATGCAGCTGAGTCGTTCCTGTGCTGGTGCTGGACCAAATCTAATGTATTTTAGGGAAAAAGAAAAACACCCATCAAAACCCCCAAAAAGACTAACAAAAGCTGTGCTCTTAGTGGTGTTCACCACTGGAGTGCTGAGGGCACGCCGGCAGCACCTCTGATCCTGCAGTCGTGGCAGGTCCCTTCCCACACCTTGGGGTAGGTCCTGGAGCCCTCTTGTCACCGTCTGGAGGGACATGCTGCCCCTGGGCTGCCTGCCAGCACCCCTCGGTACCTGGGATGTGCTCTGCAGCAAGCAGATAATCCTAGGGCTGCGACGGCAGGTGTTACATTGCCACAAGCCACTACTGAAAACTCTGATTCAGAACAATGAAGAGACACACAGATCACCTTCACAAAAACTAACTGTGTGAAGAACTGGAATGAAGACTTGCTTAGACACGCTGCCACCCCACAGCCCACATTCACTGAAAGATGCTGTATATTTTAGCTACTTATGTCTCAGTAAGAAGTTGCACAGACTGCACTTCTCACTGTGAATCTTCTTCTCGGGACCGTTGAGGAGTTACATCCTCACAGATGTTAGAACACCGAGCAGATGCAGAAAGCCGTGGTGAAAAAGGCAGACCGCAGTTGTAGTTCCATGGCTGAGCACTTATTGCATGCCCTATGGATCTGAAGTCCAGTGCCCAACTATAGGTTAGCTTGTCCCTGCTGGAACATGGTGTTTGGATGACAGATCATGTTCTACAGAACAGATACGCCAGCAGCTCAGACTTGATCTGATCTTAGCTGTGAAAAACTCAAAGTTTCTGGGTTCGTATCACTCAGAGGTTTGCACTGACCACTGACCTCATCACCTCTGTTATTAGCTGCTCAGAAGGTAGTTCTTGGCTGTCCTCAAAAATGGTATGTGTGCTTTTGTTTGAACACAGCAAACCAACAAAACAAATAAAAACAAATATTGAAAATTTACAATCATTTCTATTCAAAATAGTGAGAAAAAGCTGAAAGCAGAATGAGAAGCAGCATCAAAAGCATCAAAGCTTTTCCAAATGCAAAAAAACGCCACAAATCATATAGCAACCCAAATTCTATATATTGTTTGAATTTCTCTTCAAAATGTCTATTTCAAAAACCATATTTTCTAAACCAGGTTCCCTTGTCAATTAGTCATGGACATGCCATTTATTTTATCATATAATTACCTTCATATGCAACTTTAATTGAAAAAAGCACGTCAAAAGCATTAATAGTTCTTAGTCATTTACTGGGAGCAGTAAATGAGACACTAGTTTGAAACCACGTAAGTCACGGCAGAAGAAATCACCTGGTGGGGTCGGTGCAGGGAATCCAGTCCACCGCTGGATCAGGGATATCCTCCAGGTAGGGGGAGATGGTCCCCCGGGGGGGGGGTGGGTGTTTTCCCTCGAAAACCCCCAGCCGTAGATGCCGTCTTCAGGAGTCACAATGATGTGGGTGCCCTGACACAACAGGCTCCGTTAAGAATTCACCCACCCCAGACAATCAGGAGGGTCAGCAGGAGCAGAACACACCAATTGAAACAGCGCTCCCAATACACTAGTACCTGCTGGGCGGCTTCCTTGATGGCCCCTTCCAAGACATCCATGTTTTTGTTCATCAGGGCCAAAGCATCGTGGGGAGAAACGGGCTCAGCAGTGGCGGCATCGGGCAGGATGACGGCGTGCTCGTAGACAGCTGCGATGAAGGTGTCGGCGGCGAGGGCCTGAAGGACTGCGAGTGCAAACACCGCAGTGCGCAGGAGAGGCTGGGGAGGGAGCATGGCTGGTGCCTCGCAGCTCCTAGGATGCTCTGAGTTGTGGACAAACGGTGCAAAAGGAGCATGCATAGAAAGGAGGGACAAAGTTTAACTCTGGAGGGGAGAGGAAGGCTGGTCTGTTAAAGTGTCACTAGCATCTCTAGTGACATACAGGAAGGTATAACACAAGTACACAGGAAGGATATCACAACTAAACAAGACTAAAAACCTGGGCAATGCCAAGACTAATTGTGCCAATATCAAAATAAGTCATTAAACACGTGGCTAGAAAGAACGGTCCAATTTTTGTTATCTTTTCTCTGTAATTGATCTCAATAGACTTTTGCTATCTACTCCTATGTTGGCTGAACTGATACCCAGGTGAAAGGTGGATGTGTCACCCCTGTGTTTGGTGAAGTTTGAGTGGCAAAACTGAGGGTCTTAAAAACTGCTTTATTCAAGTGTCTTCATATTCCCCAATTCTCGTGCTATGGGTCAGTATGCGCAGTTTGCTTCCCTGAGTTTCTGTAGACCAAAGTCCTTACGGTAGCATCTCACTGTACTTAGGTGTGATATATTTAAATGCCAGCACAGAACTGCCCTCTGCACTTAGCCCAGCGGCTCTCCCAGTCACTTCTGTTTAGCTGTACATCGCTTTCCGACAGCCTTCCTTCAGAAAATATGTGTCTGAAGGGAATGTTTGCCTCTGAAATCAGGCAGTTAAGTGCCTCATTGCCTGGCTGCCTGAAGCAGAAGAGCAGGCTAGTTCACCAGGAGCAGTGGCATGTCTGCTCTTCTGCTCATCTCTCCCGTCCCCAGGAACATGCTGTGTATTGACAGCCCTTCATTTTTAGTCTTCATTCAGTTCAAATGCATTTTTTGCTATTATATTATCCATTTTTACTTCCTAGCATTGCAGTATTCTCATTTGGAAAAAGTTTTCTGAATAGTGGGAAGCAGAACGCACTGTCTGCCTCCAGCTACAGCAGACTGGCACTGTAGAGCTGTTTCAGTAAAGACAGAAATGAGGGCTAATACCAAGCACCAGAGAGCTCTCTGCCAGAGTGGCACTAATCGAGGGTTTCAACTATTAGGAACATTTGCATCTGGCAGCATTCTCCTCTTAAGTACTTCTTTACACACAGTACTAGACACAGCGTGCTCATTTGGGAGCCTTAGATAGGAGCCTTTAAAAGGCTGCAGTAGGGATTTCTGTGAGAACTGAACTAACACAGCACCCTGTTTTTCTTATCCAATGAAATATGAATTGAGTCACATCAGCCACAACCAGACATAAGTCTGAAGGAGGAAGCAGTAAATGCTTCCTTGTCTAACCACAACTAGGACTGTCAGCCCAGAACAGTGACCACCCTGGCAGGGCTGAGCAGAAGCAGTTCCAAGCAGGGCTAGGGTGCTGCCCCACCAAGTTGAAGGCACACTGCCAGGACAGGGGATTTTACAGCAAGGTGGGATGGAGGCATCCCTGCGTGCCTGCTGCCCGCAGAGCTGGGAGCTCAGCCCGCAACAAGGAACTAATACCAGTAAAAAAACCAAGCCCACTGAACAAAGCAAAACTACAGCAGCCCAGGCTAGACGTGGCTGTGGGCAATGCAAGCAGAAGGTTACCAAAGAGCTCCCTCTGTTTTTCACAGCTCCATCCTCCCAGTCCACTCTCCCCACTCCTCTATTGTGCTCTCGCCTGTCTCTGCTACTGCGTGAGGACAGCAGTGATCCGCAGACTTAGTTCTGTGGAACAGGATCGATTTGATGCTGAATCAGCTTAGCTGGGGAGGTAGTCTGACTTCAGACTGTCGTCCTGCTCCATTTCTCGTGCTGGGAGACACTGCGTGGAAGACTGCTCCCTGTTCGAAGGATTAATCTTGCTGTGGAGAAGCCTGTGTGGAGAGCCGCACTGGCAACCACACCATCACTTCGGGCAGCGGTGAGGAAATCACTGTTTTTAGCAACCACAGGTGGTTGTGTTGCTTCACTGTAACAAGACACCACCTCCTAGGGCACAGCTACCAAGGTAGAGATCCAGTACTTTTCCTCCGCAAATGAGCGTTTTCTATTATGTCTATTACATGAATTGTACAGGGTTACAATTCAGTACATTTACAGACTGAAATCCTGGGTTTACCACACTCACTTTGTCCAAAAACAGTGTATTTTGCATCCTGCAAGTCTCATTTCTTATGATGTTGCCTAGATTAAATGTGAACAATGTTTTCCTTCAAAACAAACCTGCAGAACAAAGAACAGAATTAACTGCACATAGAAATCTTATCTGCATCACGCAGAGTAATCCAGTCCGCTTGTTTAGAAAGTACAGTCTGCAGGGCCCACACCTGCACCATACCATTGCGTTCAACCTGTTCAAGATGTTCTCTAGCATTGCCCAACACCTGCCTGCACAGTCCCAACTCCCCCTAGACCAGCACGAGCATTTCACAGGAAGACAGACACACACCTTTAAAATTGCTCTTTTTGAGAATTTTTGATATGGCTTGAAAAAGGGGATGCAGCTATCAATAGTTTTGTGGAAAGAAACTTTTCCACACCCTAAAGCTGTGGCCAGAACGATTCAAGCAGAATCCTCTGTTGTGAATGAGTGTTTAAATAATTTAAAGAATCATGGTCAAAGGTATTACCAAAAGTGATTCATAGCGTGAATTTGTAAAAGTGCGACTTAACTAAATTCAACAGCAAAGTTCACTCTATTTCTTACTACATGGATCCTACACAACTTTGAGGTAGCAGCAATTTAAGATTTATTAACACTGTTACAGTGTTCAACAGAGGTTAAATGCTTTTTAGCAATACTTGATCATCAACAATGATCAGAGTGATTTAATAAAATTTACTATACTCAAGACAGTGACTTAATTAAAGATTTGAAAATAACGAGGGTCGCCTGAGACTTTGGACAAAGTTTCCTGAAGAGAATCGCACAGACACACAGAGAGATATACACAGAATCACAGAGAGGTTAACTCTCAGAGGGTTACACACACAGACAGCGGAGATACAGAGGTCAACCTATTCTCTTTGCAAATTGAAGTAAATTATTGGTACCAGGTGATCTTTGAGACCTTGCAAAATGCACTTGTAGTGAATTACTCACTATTCTCCTTCATCAGCATTTGTCAGCAGATGATTTTTGAACCCTTTCCCTTTGTCAGCATCTCTCAGTGGACAATCTTGGAAATCCTCTCAAAATCCATTCTTTGAAGTCTTAATGACATCTGTCCTGAGAGGCACCCCAGCTCAAGGGGAAGACGTGGGATCACGCACAGCCTGCTGTGATCCTGGAGAGCTCTAGGGGCCTCACTTTGGATCGCTATTTATAGGATGGCAGGATGATTGACTTTGGTCAATAATCTTTGTGTTCGGCCATAATTCTCATCAGGTAATTCTGGCTCCTTCCAGAATGGGCTGTGATCCAGGCAGCAGGAGATTCAGATACGGTAAGGGAGTGCCAGATCATTCCAACTCACCGCACTCGCAACCAAGACAAGAACGCAATGTTCACTGGCTCTGACACCGCGACATGGCCCAGGGGGGCTGTACCACCACATCCTTCAACTGTAAGTTAGGGCAAGGCATGATAACAGAGCACACAGTGTGCTGACTTGAATAACTGAGTTAACGGCATTGCGAGGTGTTGCAAGGCTTGTTTTCTTTCTCAACATAAATGATAAAAGTTCAATCACCAGCCTTCGAAGGTTCTGTTAATCTCTGCTTTAGAAAAATGTGTGTTCACAGGCGTGGCAGAACAGTGCTCTGGAAATGACTTCTAATACTCCACCAAAAACTTAAGAGAATTTAAAATTTGTTGTTACTGGGCCACAACCCACTGCTATGTGCCTGAATCCCACACCGCTAAAGTCAGAGGAATTTATTTTCTACTGTCCCCAGTGTCAAGGTCAAGCCTATGACCACCAACACTATCATATAAAAACACACACAGAACTGCCCAGCAGAGTAATTTGTTTTGCTGCTAAATCAACAAACCAGAGCGCAATGACTATGCTGTTAGATAAGACAACTTGAGAAATAGGATGCCATTATAATTACTGGTATTAAGATTAATTAGCATTATGATTAATTAGCATTTCAGAAACAAGGAGATGAGATCTTAAAGGATCTTCAGTGAAACCATGGTGAAACTTGCTGTGTGTGTGGAGTGTCCTTTTCATACCACCCCCCAAAGAGTGTCACACTCAGAATTGGCTTTGATGTACTAGTCCGACTTCTCAGATGTCCATCAGTTAGCAGGTGCTAACTTATGGAAAAGTAAAAAAACCAGGAACATCACAGTTTGTCACACAATAGTGTGACAAACACAATGTAATATATGCATTAACGCTGACCCAGTTGAGAGATGTGGTAGCTACTACAACATCTGAGAAAGCAAGATGTTCTGGGGATTGTGGGGGACGAGGAAGAAGGGAATTGGCCAAATGGACCTGCTGTACGAATGCAACCATGAAAATCAGGCACTGATAACAAGCTTGAACTCAAGCCAGTTACTGAAACAGTGATAACGTCAACTGTGATAACTACCAAGTTGCTCCTGTGTCTTGTAGTGGCTTTTTCACCATTTGTGTTACGGTCTGACAACTCACAAGGGCGTACCATTACCTCGAACTCCCCGGGGGCCAGCTGCACCCCACTGTACGAGACTTACGTAGTTAGTGCCAAACGTGCCGCTGAGGGAGAACATCTCAAACTTGGTCTGAGCCGTCTCCACAGGTTGTCCACATGCATTCAGGTCTGTGCTCCTGCACTTGAGCAGCGTGCATGTCTGTGTGGAGAAGGATACAGAAAGGCAAAATACTGTCAAGAGCTAGTCTGGTTGTAAGACAAGCTGACATGATGATGAAATGATCCGGTACATGTACTCATTCATTTAGGCCAGGAGGATCCATGGGTGGTACTTGGAACTTTGTACAGACAGTTCTTGGCCACCATGGCAGCAAAGCACCGTGTCTCTGTGAATGCACCTGTGTGCACAACTGACGTGTGCATATGCATTTAGCCATAGATCTGAATTGTTTGTGACCCAGGGAAGTTAATTCAGGTTTGGCTGAGTTTTCTAAAAAACTGAAGCCACGCTTAATTGCCTGCGCTAGTGGGAATGCTCTAAAGATACGGAGATCTTTAATTACCCAGGGACCGTGCGCATCCCGAGCATTGTAAAATCCTCTTACCTTGTGGTAACAAGCCACCAGCTTCCCTTCGGAGTCAGAGACCACGCTGGTATTATACTGATAGTGACCATCACTTGGACACCTTGGATCACTTGAATTACACGGCTTATCAATAACTGAGAGCTAAAGGAACAGCCCGTATCTGCTCTCACGGGGAAGGCAAAGTTTAGGGCTACGTCTCAGCAACACCAGTAAGTTTCTCTCCCTTCTGCAAGCACGTACCCACCAAACCTGGGCTGGACTCCTAGCATCTGCTTAGGAAAAATACAGAGGGAAAACAGAGCTGCAAAAAAAAACCCTCGACACAAGTTCAGGAGTAAAATTTGCAGGGCTCCCAGGCACATTTCTCAGAGTTAGGTTTCCACCTAGTGGAGGAAAAAAGTTTGTGCCTTCACATGACCAAAACGCTGATACCGGGGTCAGAAGATGAAGAACCACATGCCTGAACTCTCAGAATCGATCACTTAACTAAAGGTGTTCTAGTCAACTTAAGCATTTCTGAGCTCTTACATACCACATTTTTATTTTCCTTTTATCTGTACAAGTTTTGCCCTCATCCTGTTGACCTGTGTATGCACGTCTAAAGGTGAGGGGAATTTCTGCTCAGGTCAACTGCACTACACAGATATAAAAGCTGCCCATGTGAACAAGATTAATTAGAGCAGTATCACATTCCTGTCATATCTAAAGTGGAGTTGTCTGTCTTTGCTGAAAGTTGACGCCCATGCCCATGGCCCACGCTGAGTGAAACTGGAGTGCTGACAACAGTGGAAGAGTGTTAGCCCAAGCAGTGGGGAACAGGATGGTGTCAACCTGGAATCTGCTTGCCAAGACCACAGCTGGGTCATGATGGAGTATGTCTGCACAAGTGAAAATGCTAAAGTAGCCAAAGGAGGTGTTGAAAGTCACAAATTCTGGATCCTTGGGGTAATTAAACTGTTTCTCTGTCACAAAAAGCTTGTATTTTTCATGGAAAGAAAGGAATGAAGGAAAAAAAAAAAAGATTAGGAAAGAAATCAAACCATTTAAATCAGATTAATATTGAATAAAATACTCATTCACTTCGATACAAGTAATGGAGAATACGTCTTGTGAACATGCTGTATCTTAATTTCAGAAAGGAGAATTGTACCACTAGCAAGAGGAGTCAGGCGCAAATACCCCTGGTTCTGATTTATACTAGTGAAGGGGATTTGTATTTAGTTAGCGAGAGTTTAGGACATTAATGTTTTAATATCTCATGCCTCACTTCCTATTGAGAAGCAGTAAAAATAGAGGGCTTATTGAGTTTTAATTAATTTCATTTAATTACTTGCTATTACATTCAGAATAGCAGGAGTGAAGATATTTTAAGGCAGTGGCATTGACCCACCCTCTGACACCTGCCTTATAATGACTGTACAAATACATTTAAGCCTCGGAAGCAATTTCTGATTCACATCTTTAATTACCCAAGGACCGTGAGCATCCTGAACATTGTAAAATCCTCTTACCTTGTGGTAAGAAGCCACCAGCTTCCCTTCAGAGTCAGAGACCACGCTGGTATTATACTGATAGTGACCATCACTTGGACACCTTGGATCACTTGAATTACACGGCTTCTTGTCTCCCCTATTTGCAAGCACATAGATGGAGTGGTTCCTTGCCACACAGCTCAGTCTCTCCAGCACGGGTGAGAGAGCAAACCTAAACAGCAAGAAGGAAGAAAGGAAATAAAACATCAAAACCAGCCAATCCATAAAAATGCCAACACAAAGGCTATGGATCACAGGAACGGTAGCTCTGAATTAGTCACATCTAATACGACTGTTGTTTTCTGTTATTCAACACAAGGCAGCAGCTTTGTCCTTCAAATCTTAGTGTGCCCAAACTCTGGCTTCACCTCACGTGAACTGAGGAACAAGGAACACAGGCGTTTCCTCGCAGCAAACACAAACCTTTACGCCCGCAAGCGTCCCTTCTGCTGCCAGCCTGTGGCACGGTGTTGGTGTTACACTGACCCATGGGCTCATCTCAGCCATCCTGCTCCAGCTCTCCGTTTGGCTGCTGTGCTGAGGTAGCTTAGAATTTGTTTCTGCTATGGCGCATTTTGTTATCTTTCACCAAATACTGCAGCTTAAAAAAATGGTGCAATAAAAAGGCTACCAAGTTATGATTCAAAAAAATAGATATGAAAATGTGCAGTCTATCCCTTCAGTAGTAGCTGTTATTTTATTCACAAATATTCCTAATATTCCTGTATCTTAAACATTTTCTACAACATGCATGGACTACATTACTGAAATGTAGAATCTGTAAGTTTTTGTTTGTCTTTTAAATAATTCTCAATGTTTATGAGTATACATACTAAAATGAAAGGAATTCCACAAAGAAAAAACAACAGCGAAAAACGATGAAGGATGTTGCCTGAAGCTATTTACAGCAACCATGATGTCTAAAGTGCCTTCATTTCACAGTAGTTGTTCCAAGAGATTTAAAAATATAAACAACCACTCCTAAAGGCAGCTGTCTTTCCCATCAGACCATTCCCCCGCCCACAGCAGGGATGATACCTTCCAGGACGGACGCACAGAATCCAGTCTACCTGGGGTCTGGGATATCCTCGAGATAAGGGTATATTGTTTCTCTTGTGAAGACCCAGCCATCAATACCATCTTCAGGAGTCACGATGATATGGGCACCCTGGTACCAATATACAAACCCCAAAACCACCATTAAGAAAAATGAATGTTTACCAAAATTTATGTCTCTAAGTGTCGTAATACCTGTCTGGCTGCTTCTTTGACGGCTGCTTCCAAAACTGCCGTATTTTTGTCCATCAGCATCAAGGCCTCGTCAGGAGACACCAGCACTTCAGTGTCCTCTGACACGATGACACT
>NW_010401347.1:0-292 GCF_000710305.1 Buceros rhinoceros silvestris
GGCCCGGTGCGGGGAACGGGCCCCTCCGCGGCTGCCCGGCGGGAGGGCGGGCTCCCCGAAAGGACCCGCGGGAGGTCGGTTTCCTCTACAGCAGCCTGGGGGACGGCCGGGCTCTCTCTAAGGACTTACGGGGAGGTCAGGTTCCTCCAGGGGGGCCTGGGGGGGAGGCCAGGCCCCGCTGTGAGGACCTGCAGGAAGGCCAGGCTCCATTATAGGGGCCTGGGGGGAGGCCAGGCCCCGCTCTGAGGACCTGCAGGAAGGCCAGGCTCCATTATAAGGGCCCGGGAGGGGG
>NW_010401347.1:436-844 GCF_000710305.1 Buceros rhinoceros silvestris
GGGCGGGCTCCCCGAAAGGACCCGCGGGAGGTCGGTTTCCTCTACAGCAGCCTGGGGGACGGCCGGGCTCTCTCTAAGGACTTACGGGGAGGTCAGGTTCCTCCATGGGGGCCTGGGGGGGAGGCCAGGCCCCGCTGTGAGGACCTGCAGGAAGGCCAGGCTCCATTATAGGGGCCTGGGGGGAGGCCAGGCCCCGCTCTGAGGACCTGCAGGAAGGCCAGGCTCCATTATAGGGGCCTGGGAGGAGGCCAGGCCCCGCTGTGAGGACCTGTGGGGAGACCGAGCTGCTGCTAGAGGAAATGTGTGGTGAGAAGCCGAGCCCCCACTGCTGAAGATGGGAAGTTTGAGGTCTCCTCTGCCTGCACAGTGGCAGGGCCTGGGAGGGGTAGTGGAGCCGGATTGGGGAAG
>NW_010401347.1:1239-2368 GCF_000710305.1 Buceros rhinoceros silvestris
AAAAGATAATGACTAGCCCTCCCCGAACTGCGCCTGCTTAATAGACTGTTGAATATTACTTTCTCCTCCCAGGGGAGGCATAAGTCTGAGTTAATGAGACATGCGATGCATGGCGTTGTATGACCTGTAACATGTAAGAAGACTGCGCATGTGCAAAGGGGAGGAGACCTAATTTACATCAGGAGCGGGAGATTCTAATACATATGTACCAGGCAGTTGAGCAATCCTTTGAATATGTACGTTTTACTGCTTTAAATAAGAGGCCAAAGCTACCGTGTGGTGTGCAAGCCTCCTTAAGGGTACCCGACCCTCGCTGCACCCAACTCTATAGAGCTGAAATCACAATAAACAGACCTGCTTCACAATCAATTTTGATTGCGGAGTTTTTTCCACGCATCAAAGCTGGGCAGCCTGTTCTGCATTGCCTGAGGCTCCTCCAGGCACAGCGGGGCTGCTGGCTCAGCCTGGAGGCCAGGCACCACTGCCCCGCTGTCCCCGGGTTGCTGCGGGTGAAGCTGGACCCAAGCCCCACTGGGAGCGGAAGGGACTTCTCCCAGTCCCCAGGTGGATGAGTCCCCACAGAGCTCAGGCCCACCTTGCAGAAGACATCACAGTCAAGGAGTTAATGACGTCAGATGGCCAAAGTCCGCTCTACTGGACCTTGTACAGGGCTTGAGAAGCCCATGTGTTACTAATGTAATCTACAATATCTGTAGGAAAGGGAAACGGCATGCAGGTCAATGCTGATGAGCAGCCCCCTGCACGTTCCAGAGCCAGTGACGCCCTCAGCAGGTACTGGGCTGGGCTGTGCTGCACGAGCCCCTTGGCCACAGGATGAGCTCAGCCAGCTCATGGCAACGGGAGACTTGTGGGCAGCTCACCTGCCTGGACCTGCCTGTGTCTGGAAAGGCAGCAACAAGCCCTCGTGTGAACTTCATTTACAAGTAAAGCTGTTTTCCTGAGATAAGGTATATCTTAGCTCACAGGACCAAAAAAGGAGAGGCCCACTATACCCAAAGGCAGGGTGCCCAGCATCTGAAGGGACTTAAGGTTTACTCACTATCTGTATTCCTATTCTTGTTCTGTCTTACTAACACAGTTGTCTTCTTACAGCATTTATTGTCTCTCT
>NW_010401347.1:2450-14160 GCF_000710305.1 Buceros rhinoceros silvestris
TACAGCATTTATTGTCTCTCTGTCCCTGGGGGGGCTCCCTGGGGATGGAAGGCAGGAGCTGCGCAGCTGGTTATCAGGATCTGTAGGGAGAGTAGGCAGTTCTATAGGGGTCTGGGAGCAGGCCAGACCCTTCTATAGACACCTGTGAGGAAGCCCAGCCTCACTACAGGGGCCTGGGAGGAGGCCAAAGCCTTCTGCACTGCTTGGGGACCACCCAGCAAAGGAGGCAGCTGAAGAGAAAAAGGCATGTGGGCCAAAGTCTGTGGGCACACAGACTGGCTTCCCCGTAGCTTCGTGTGTGGATACTCCTCCTCCAAGCCAGGCTTTGCTTGGCTTTAGGTCTGTTCAAACAGTCGGTGTATCCAGAACCAGTACCTCTATCTTGGGATTGTTTCTCTGTATTTAGAGACTCTGCAAGCCAAGATTCAGCCTCACTGGGGATCTCCACATCCAGAAAAGCCTAACGCCATCTGTCACTCTCAGTCAGCTGAAATATCCCAATAAAAAAACTATGCAATGTATTGGGGAGCAGATCCTCTCCCAGGGGAAACAGCCCTCCTGTGGTCTGACGTTCACGGCTGATCACAAGATCTCGTTCTCATTTCAGCCTTCTGTGGGGTGTTCTCTCCCACAAGGTACTGAGCAAGTACTCAGAAAGAGGCTGAGCGAGGATATGTTCCGCAGGCTTCCTTCCAGGAGCGGCAAACATCTAACCTAAACATCTTAGGGTCATTTGAAGGTGTTGCAGCCCCAACAGAAAGTGAATGTGACAACCTTTTTTAAAAAAAAAATCTAGCACACCAGTCTCAAAACTTATTTTTACAATATGTATTTAAAGAACTAAAACTACAGCAGGCTTCTTGAGAAGAATATCTGTGCACTTGGTCTTTCAGAAATAAAATAGGACAACTGGTTCTTCGACACATGCGCGCTTTGCACGTTTCATTATAATGCAGCAGAACAGAAGCTAAAGCTCACAGTGATCTTCTCCGCACAACAAAACACAGTGAAAGCCCCGCGACTGACGGACGGGCTTAGGCACACCCCGAAGTCATGCAGATTCAGCTTCAAGAACACCATACAACTCGTTCCAAAGGTAGTCACCTGGCTGACACCAGGTTTAGACAGTTAAATTGTGTGTTGATCCCCATGTTCTGTGTCCCTGTGTCCAGTGTCTTGAGGCACCCAACGCTGCACACAGGGACTTCAAGAGAGACTGGCAGCCCTGAGGCATGTGAGCTGCCAAACGAAAGCCATAACCATACATACAGCAACAAAAAGGGCACAAACTTCGAGGAGCCCTGGTCAGAAAGCAAGTTTCATGGCTCCAGGCCAACGTTAGCAGCTGAGTCGGTTTCCAGCGGTGCACAGTCACACCAAGTCCGTGGGAACTCTACACAAGAGGGGAGCAGGGGATTCCTGTCTCTAGTGGTGGAGACGCCTTGAGCTGGCGCCCACAAATGGCTGAAGGAGGAGGTCTCGTCAAGGTGAGGCAGTCCTGTTACTGCTCAAACTAAGCAGCTCTGACACTGATTTTGAAGGTCTCAGTGTCTAAGCAGAGACCTTGGCCTAATGAACTGCAAAATGAATATTAAAATATGCTAATGAGCTCAAAGCACTACATGCTAAACATACGTGACTGTGTCACTCAATTCTCCACCCAACCCGTCACCCAAGAGGCAGAGACACACAGAGCTGGGGTGTAAAAAGCCAGGAGGGGCAATACCTGGCTGGGGGAAAAGACTGAAGACTTCACAGGGCCAGTAGACAGGTTGTACTCCTCTTCCTCCACCCCGGACAGGGATGCCTTCTAGGTAAGAACTGCAACTTCACCAGCAATGAAAATATCCGGGAGAGTTTCTTTTAGTTGTTAGTGCTATTGCAGCTAATAGTGCATCGATCAATGCCGATTCCCAATCTGTTCTGTCACTTTAATAAACTTCTGTTGTTTTCTGGCTCTGCAAAACTGCCTCAGGAAAGTCCGTCGGGCTCTGGGGAGACTGTTTCAGTGCAAACCTTTCGAGCTCTGGCAGGAAAAAGTTAAACTGCTACCTTACATGACAGAGGAAGTTTAGGGATTCCCAGAAGTTAATGAAATGAGGATCTCCAAAGCCTGCCAGAGACGAGCTACACCATGAACCTGGAAAACGGCAAGCCCCTCATCAACAGTGCAGGGCGCAGCACTTCCCAGCACGTCTGTGGCAGCACAGCCTCCCACTAGGGACTGCTGCACCAGGCACGGCGCCAATCAGCTTCCAGAGTCCACACTTACACCCGGAGCACACCTACAGCTAAGCCAAACTTATCGGTGCTCCTCCAAGTATGGTCCCTGAGAGAGAGGAGTGAATTAAACCTAAAGTACAAGTTTAATCAGCATTAATGAAAGACTAGAGAAACAGGCAAAGGGGTGGTGTGCGCGAAGCATCACGCAGTGCTCTCCTCAGCACACAGGACTTCTTAATTATCTGGCGAGCGGGAAGCTCCAGCCTCTCCCAGATCGCTGCACTTCAGAAGAACTTCAAATCAAAAACCTCTTCAGAGATAGATCGCCCCTGTCTCTGCGTCCATGGCTTATGTTGCTTTTCTTCCCCTGAGTGTGAAGATGGGATTATCCTTCCAAGGAGTTTGCTGATCAAAGGCACAGATTTTTAGAAGGCACTTTCTGAATGTACTAATAATTATCAGAGTCCTCAAATACTTTCTTAAAACGGAGAAGCACTTCAGCTCAGTGTGGCTGGGAATAACTGGAAACACGATCTCTGCCATGCTGGCCAGGACAACAGTGTCTTCTGCCTGCAGGACCTACAGAACAGGATCGACAGCATCTAAACCACAGCTCCAGCTCAGAGAAGCGATGGGAGCGCTGACATGATCATCGCTTCCAGTGGGTCACCTCAGAGTGTCACCCCTTAACCAATGGTCTTTCTCCACCACCCCTCCCCTGTGTAGCTGCATCTCATACTAAATCCTTTCTTCACCAAATGTGAGTACTTACTGTGGCTATTAGTGATGTACCAAGCTGTAGCCATCAACTGTGGCATAATCCGGCTCACCTGAAACAGACAGCACAAAAAGAATAAGGTCTGCTCCTGAGAAGCGCTCATTACCAGACTTCTCACAGGATGGAAAGGCCACACACTATCCTCCCATGTTGAAGGGATGGGAGGCAAGGGTGAACGAGGCTCAGAGAGATGACTTGGTTTGCCCAGCCAAAGCAGGACCTCATTTTACCGAGTCCCTCTGCAGTATCCCACCACTGAAGAGGCACTGGTAGTGATAAAACCCATGCTGTTGAAGCAGAGACTGTCAGGATCCCAAGTTCAGGCATCCTTAAGCTTCCGAAATGCTTAATGCAGGGCTTTGATTCAGAACTTTTCCTGGGTGAAACCTTGCCTCCAAAGTCAGTGCCCAACTTCCCAGTTTCTTTCAGTGGGGACTGCACTTGGAGCAGCAGCTCCACCTACAGCAATCCCTTTAGAGAGGTAAAGCTATGATCAGATGGAGAAGAGCAAAGGCAGAGAGTTCCTCTGTGGGGCCAGAGGTCCCATAAAGCAAGTAACTCACCTGGCGCGCTGGTCGGGGTGGGCAGAGGTCCCCTCCTGCACAGAAGGAAACACAGAGCTGAGGATCTGCGTGGCTATGGGACTCCTGTTGCCCTGGGTCTGCACTCCCCAGGCGTCCTCCCAGAGCTGGTGGGAGGGCGGGAGGTTTGGCCAGCCTGGGCTTTATGGAGATCACCAAGGCATGTCACGGTGGGCTCACCACTGACAGCCTGCTTGGCAGAGATAGGAATTGAAGCTGTTATGGTGTGGGAGAGGAAAAACTAACCAAAAAGCACTGAGCTGGGGAAACACTCACAAGCGAGCCTTGGGCACACCTCTGCCCAGAGTGAGACATCAGGAAGCTATAATTATGCATGACTCCTCTCCCAATGTGACAGCCAAGGTGGCACACTCATCTTTAGCAACAGTCTTTAGCCCTGAATCCTCATCTTCCCCCGGCAGAAACATCCTCCATTCTTGTCCCTGCCCCAGCTTCTGTCCTGGGGGAGTGAATTCGGCTTGGCTGTTCGTCCCTCTGCACACACATGCTTTTAACTGACCCATCTCTCCTCAGACAGACAGACCACATGGATAACCACGCAGGGAAGCCCAGAGAGCTTCATCCTGGCATTAAAGGCTGCTCTAGAAGGTTGCACAGATAGTTTCCAGAGAGAGCAAGACAGGAAATTCAGTATTTCCCAGGCTGCCTTGCTTTTCTGCTGTCTGAGCAGCACAGCCCCTCACCTCCACGCAGAGGACTTCTGGAATAGGGTTAGTACAAGAAAAAATGAGCAGACCCTCACCACAAGCGCTTTCAGAGTAAGGGTTAGAGAGAAATGTCCCCAAAAGGGAGAGCAAAAACCTCTGACTGGACTTGAGGGGGTCCTTGAACAGCTTATTGACCTAACTCCTGCTCTGAAAAGCAACGGACTACATAGCACAGGAAATATTTTCCTCTAATACTCCGAAGCTAAGCCTCCAGTGGACTGAAAGAAACAAAATACGGTGTTTTCTTGGGGAGTGGAGAGCATCATTTGCAACAGCAAATGCAGTGGCACATGTTATGACGCTTACCTCGATATAGGCACAGGAGCCGGACTTCTCACAGCAGATGCATTTTTCTGTGTATTATAGTAGTTTTCATACACAACAGGAGCTAGGAAAAGTTAACAATAGTAAAGTACAGACCTTTTATAGCCGTATACTACCTGTCACACCAACATGCAGCAGCTAAGGCTTTCCCCGCTCTGGTAAAATGCCTGATCAGGAAATTAAAAGCTACAGAAAGGGGAGATTATCTTCAGGGACTGGCAGAGACTGGTGCTGCATGCCAGTAAATCAAAGGAGGGATGTGGCAAAATCAACAGGTTTTGCATCCAAATGATGCTGATCAGAGCAGCAACTCCATGAGGAGCATGAGGAAGTCAGCACTAGTTTGTGAGATTGTACTGAGCTCTCACCTGGAGCCGAACTTCCAGTTCTGCGTAAATTTACAAAAAAATCAACATCCTTCTCAATGCTGCACTTCTCCAAACTCTTGCGTATTTCCTCATATTTCTGCAAAAGGGGGGAAAAAAGCATTTCTATACATCAGGCCAATAAACCAGACAGTTTTTTCCAATGGTCTGTTGCACATGGGATGAAAACACAGCCCTCACCCAGGACACAAGCTTCAGTGGCAGGGGAATCACAGAATTGCAGACTGGTTTGGGTTGGAAGGGACCTTCCAAGCTCATCCAACCCCCCTGCAGCGAGCAGGGACATCTGCACCCAGAGCAGGGGGCTCAGAGCCCCAGGGGCCAACCTGACCTGCCATGGGGCCAGCGATGGGCCTGCTCCCACCTCTCAGGGCAGCCTGGGCCAGGGGCTCACTGTTCTCAAAAAAAGTGGGAATCCCAGAGGAAGCATCACCTGCAAGAGCTCTGGCCAAAACCTTCTTCCTGGACACGAATGCTGGTGTCTGGTGGCCAATCACAGGCCACAGCCCAACTCGGACATAACACAGCTCAGTGCAAAGGAAAGCGAACTGGACTCTGCTTTCCAAACCAAAAAACGAGGGTATGGGTAGACCTTCATTTGATGTACCTCATCATTCTGGACGCAGTCCTGGGAGAGCTGGTTGACGTGAAGCCAGAGGGCATTGCGGAAGTAGTTGATTCGCTCGCACTCCTGAGTCTCAAAAAACTGAAATGATACAGACAAAATGGCCCTATAACCTTTTAAACAAGATCAAATCTTCTTTAATCCTGATTGCTTCTCATCCCCAAGTGCCACTACAAAGACAACTGTCCTCAGCGAGGAGCAGGTGGTAGTGGTCTCCTGTAGGAAGCATGGAAACCACGAGACCACCAGTTTATCAGCCCTCTGCACAATCAGGTGGTTCAAAGATGAGTGTTCCATTGAGGAAAGTCTGTAGGACCAGTGTGGCAGGGGTCAGCCGGTACACTGTTTCCTCTGGGGAGATAAGCCAGCTTCCTAAATGCTGTGCGTGTCCCCTAGGTGGTGCAGTCCCAGCTCACTTCCTTCCCACGGGTATGGAGTGATCAAAAGCGCTGGGGATATACGAACACAGAGGAGCACTGCGTGGTTGGTATTCTCCCTCTTTCCTGTCCACCCCTTTTCCAAGCAGGTTTAAACCCAAGTCTTTTGAAATCTGCTGCCTGGTATACCTCAATTTCACGTGCCTTTACGCGTTACCATGAGAGACAACCTTGCATCCCAAGTGTACGTATGCACTTGTTACCCGTTATGACTGAGGGAAAACCTCCACATGATCCATCTGTGGAACAGAAACTACTGCTTCCTACGCCCCACCATCAGAGAGGTTACTGGAGATCACAGAAACCAAAAGCACGCTGGCACCGAGACACCGACACACGCCACACGAAGAGACAGCAAATTCCACTTCAGAAAGAAAAAGTAAAATAGAGGCCTGATGAGAAGTAGTTTGGGAAGGGATGGGCAGAGCTGGGAATGGGAAGGCTGTTTGCAAGGCTGCAGCAGACCTGTGATAAAATCTGGATCTCTGCAGTCCCTGTCCATCCCTCAGTCACAGTTCACAGGCAGCTGCAAGGCACAGGTCAGCAACTGAGCAGCTGTGCGGTCCTCTTGCCATGGCTCTGGACCTCCTCAGCATGTACTAGAAACCCTTGCTAGACCACTTCACTGTGAGACAGTCTCCTTTAGGCTGAAACCCCTTGGAGTGGTCCCCACACTACTGCATGGTCTGTGAGACACAAGGCCAAGGGCTCCTGGTCCATGAGGATGGCTTCACCCAGCCCGCATGCCCAGCCTGCCACCAGCCTCTGCTGCAAAGTCATTTAAAGCCTTTCAGAGCTTCAGACTCTGCTGGATGGTGTCGCAGTTACAGTACCTACTGGCCTCAAGTCACCAGGTGTGCAGAGGTGACCATGACCATGACTGTTCAAGGTGATGACCACACCAAATGTGCAAGCAGGTAATGGACAAAAATGACACTACTTAGTCATTGAATCTGTGAATTTTGAAAGGTGGTGGGGAAAAAAAATAAGGAAAAAAAAAGCAGAGTGGAAACCTCAAAGCAGTGGGACCTTGAATCCAGAATCCAGGTGTGAGACACACACAGGGTTATCTGCAACACCTGCCAGCGGAATGCAAAGAAGGCAAATCTGCATGGTCCTTGACCCCCACAGCAAAGGGATGGACATCCATAGGACCACCCTGCTAGGTGAAGGTGTTTTGGGGCATTTACCTCACAAGCTTTGATGTGTTCTTTCTGCCATTCTTCACAGATCTTCTCCAGTATGGTGACGTTCTGCTGGTAGCTCCTGTCTGTGAGAGTAATCACACTGTCATCTGATAACATCGATTAAAAAAATGTCTTCACTAGAAGGCAGTATGTGAAGTCTGAAATGGCTGAGATGTCAGAAGAAAGCAGCAGTGATGTCTGAGCAAGCTTCTCCAGGACAGGTGCCAACCTCCAGTATCTTGGGCATATGTTTCTAAAGAGCCATGCCTGACCCAAGAGCTGCAGCTTGCCCAGGAGACATGCCATGGCTTCACAAAATCACAGAATCATCACATCATTTAGGTTGCACAAGGACTTTAAGATCATTGAGTCCCCCCATTCCCCCAGTACTGTGAGGTGCCCACTGTCCCCTGTCCCTCAGCAGCACCTCCACACGGCTGGGAAACCCCTCCAGGGATGGGGACTCCACCACTGCCCTGGGCAGCCTGTGACATGCCTGCACAACCCCAACGGGACAGAAATGGCTCCCCAGGGACAACATCAACCTCCCCTGGGACAACTTGAGGCCATGTCCTCTTGTCCTGTCGCTTGTTCCTGGGGAGAAGAGACTGACACTCACAACCCCCTGCCCCAGGCAGTGCTCCCCTCGCTCTTCACACACGGCCATTTCCACACTCACCAGAGTCCTCCAGAGCCGATTTTGTCTGAGCCAGTTTCAGGAACAGCTGCAAAAATGGGGAAGAGAAGAGTGGTAGAGGAGAGCCCTGGTGCAGGAGAGCCCTGACAGCGCCACAGCCTGACCACGGAACATCACCAGTCCTCTCATCTCACCCCAAACCCCAGAACTGGGAGAAGAACCATGGGGCAGGAGAGCTGCAGAAGAAACACCCCCTCTCCCATGACCATCTGCCTCTCCGTACCTTCTCCTGCTGCTTCTGCGTCACCAGGTTCGCGTTGCGGTGCACAGCTTGTTCCGCCTCATCCTTATCCCTGCAGCGCTGCTCATAGAGTCGCTTGGCCTAGGAGAGCCATCAAACAGGGCAGGAGCGTGTCAGCAAGCAACGAGATGCAGATACAGCCCACGCAGGAGGCTTTGGAGGACAGCACAGCCTACAAGTGCAGAGGCGAGCACAGGCTGCCAGTGGAGCAGGGGATGGCACGCAGGGTTCCAGATGCCCTACTGCTTGGTCAAAACCAAGCTCAGGAGACAAGCTGCTCTTCATTTGGGATGAAAAGCTCGTGGCAATCTAAATAGGTCATACCCAACCCTCCAAGGCTACTAGGAGCTGTGTCCCCAGGCTATTCTTGGTTTTTCTGAACACAGCCTGCCCACCACTTACACAGACACAACGCAGGGTTGCAGCAGAGGAGGAGGACCTTCACATTTAAGTCCGCCCCAGCACCCTGCATGCTTGTGCGAGCAGCGTTAACCCATATGACAAGAAACAGCAGCATGACTGCTTTACCTCCATGGTCTTCTTGTACTGCAAATTCCTGTTTTTGTGGATGGCCTCCATTATCAGCTCTATCTGTGAAGACAACAGAGGTGGAGTAAGCACATCACTGACCACTGAAGCTCCAGGGTGGACTATGAGGCTTAGGAAAAGGAGAGGCACGGACCAGACTGAAATAGGTTTAAGGACCTCCATCCACCAAAAACGTGTTCACAAAACCCATCATTTATGCTTCTATCTAAGCCTTCATTATATATGCAGATGAGGTCTACACAGGACTGTATTATCTCCACCGGGTGTGGCAAATTTGGGAAGCCCACTCCCCTCTGCCCTTTGTTCTAGGAGTTTTCCCTCATTTTCCAGACAAAGGAATCTCAAGCCTTAATACACCACATCTTCTGCGCAGTTCACCAACACGGCTGCAACACATAGGAAGAAGCTCAGGACTTCCCAGCAGCAGCAGGCACTGGAGGGCATGGAGAGGGCTGGGGCACAGCAGCAGACATGGGCAGGGAGCAGCCTGGGCAGGATCAGCACCCTGCGGCAAGGGTGCGCGCTCCTGCGGCGCCTGACCTTTTTCCGATGCAGTTTTTGCTTTTCCCTGAAGTCCTCCATTTTCTTTGCTTCCTCCCGGAGGGTTTGCGCCAACTGGATGTGACCTTGTCCTACGTTGTCTATCTCTGCAAAGCAAAAAAAAGTTTATATATATATATATAGTCCTAAAAAGACTCTGTTGCTCAAGTCCGCTGTTGTAGCTGACACAAACTGACCCAGTTATACACCAAACGGACCCCACATTATACATCCCCTTGCAGAAACATGTCAGAGTAGCATCACTTTTGAAGCAACCCCCATGCAGCACTTGCTGCGTAAGAATCAGTCCTGCCCTTCAGCATAAGAAAAATTATATCAAGAGAAGTCACTCATATCAAGCACAGTCACACCTCCCCCTCATCCAGATGAATTCAGGCACGTTTCAACACGTCACGTTCTGAAGCAGCTGTCTGAAGAAAGTGTTGTCCCAGGCTGCCAGACAACCAACTTGAGGCACAGAAAAAATAATGCTAAAAAAACCTCAGGCTCATCATGCTGAATGGAAGCAGCCACAGCGCAGAACACCACACCAGCAAGCCCATGAGGATGCTAAGCCCAAGTCTAGCTCATGATTCAACCCCCAGAGCTGTTTCAAACTCACAGCCATTCATAGTCAGCTGCTGTGAGGGCAGAGCCTCATTGGGGGCTCAGCACAGGACAGGACAACAGACAAACCTGGCTAGAGCAGAGGATCAGCAGCAGAGTGCTAGCCCTCATGGTACGGGCGCTGCCTGCCTGCACCCGGCAGGCCGCGACACACTGAAATGAAGGGACAAGGTAAGGTGGACAAAGCATCTTCTCTTAGATGCTCCAGTTAGAATCACAGCATTGTTTAGACTGGAAAACGCCCTTCAGATCATTGAGTCTACCAGCTCCCCAGCGCTGCCAGGTCCCCCCTGACCCCTGTCCCTCAGCAGCACCTCCACACGGCTGGGAAACCCCTCCAGGGATGGGGACTCCACCACTGCCCTGGGCAGCCTGCAACACGCCTGCACAACCCCAACGGGACACAAATGGCTCCTCAGGGACAACCTCAACCTCCCCTGGGGCAACCAGAGGCCGGTTCCTCTCGTCCTGTTGCTTGTTCCTGGGGAGAAGAGACCGACCCCAACCTCGCTCCAACCTCCTGAATTTCAGGTTGTTGTGGAGAGCCAGAAGGTCTCCCCGGAGCCTCCTTTGCTCCAGGCTCAACCCCCCCAGGTCCCTCAGCTGCTCCTCAGCACATTGTGCTCCAGACCCTGCTCCAGCTCCGTTGCCCTTCTCTGGACACGCTCCAGCCCCTCAATGTCCTTCTGGGAGTGAGGGGCCAAACCTGACGCCAGGATTGGAGGTGGAAATTACTGTGTATGTGTGTGAAGAGGGCAAGGCGAGCCAGTCCAACACACTCCAGATGAGCTTCCCATGCACAGCTTCTGATGTACAACACAAGCACAACCTCCGAGCTGCAGCCAGCCCTGAAAGCCCAAGAGATGCCCAAAAGGACACCCTGTAGGTCCCCTCTCCCACCCGTGCCCTGCAGCACTCCATCCCAAGCCCAGCACACTGAACTGAGTTGGGCCAGGAGGACAGCCTATGCCTGACCCCCGCATCACACTGTTCTGGAGGTTTGTTTCCTTTCCAAGCAGTTCCCTGCAGGCTTTGGGGCTACCAAACACAAAGAAGAAGAATTACTTACGTTGCTTGAAAACATCCAGGGATCTCTTCAAAGTGCTGAAAAACACGCGCAGAGCATTAAGAAGAGTGGGAAAGTGGAGCGGGAAAGATCAGCAGAGCAGCTCTTCCAAACCCATCAGCAAGCCCCTCTTTCAACACTGGCCAAAGTGGCTCGAAGCAGGTTTATTCACCCTCTTTAGACCTCCAGCTTTTTCCTTCTCAGCAAGTATAACAGCTCACTTGGTCTGAGATCTCCTTCACATCTTTCTGAACATTGGATGCTACTAGGAATTCTGAGGTTTATGACAAATGTTTCAGGCAATCTCCTAAAATTATCGTTTGGGATACATGATCATCTTCTACACCGTGCATTGGCCAGCGGTCAGAAATGGAGGCAACTTTTCTCCCTATTAATATTGTACAATAAAGATTTCAGAAATATGTTATGTGACACCTCAATATAGAATTGTAAATAAAAGACCAGAAAATATCAGAGTGGGCAGGTGTGAAGTATAGAAACAAAGCAGAAGGTAACAAGGGTCACCAGGGAAATGGAGACCCACTCATGGAGCCAGCCGCAGCTGCCACAGCATCGCTGCAGGGTGGTAACGTGCTGGGCTTTGAAGATTTGCTTTGAGTTAAGGAAGTACCTGTACTTCCCTCTGGCCACACAAACAGTCAGGAGCAAACCCAGGGTCTCATGATCTCCATCCCTCTGCTAAACCGCCAGTCCAAACCTC
>NW_010401347.1:14199-20328 GCF_000710305.1 Buceros rhinoceros silvestris
CCCCAGGTCCTCATGACCTCCACCCCTCTGCGAACCCGCCAGTCCAAACCTCACCTGGGCATCTGCAATGCTTTGGCTATTCTATGGCTAGTGAATACTTGGTGGAGTCCAACTCAATCACCGGGAAAGGCCAACCCAGCTGTGCACTGTCCATTCACAACACCAATTTCAGATCATCTTCCATTTCAACACTGTTTTGTCTCTCACAGCCTACTTCTTCTCCTCCCTCTTCTCCTTCACCTCTCCAAGTAAGGACATCCATAAAAGCAAAACGCACACAGGACTGTGAACTTACTTCAGCTCCGTCTGCCCACAGGGCTTCTTCTTCGACAAGTTAATGAGCTCTTTGCCATATTTCTCTTCTATAATTGCCCTGTTGAGGAAACAGAGAAATGAGAGGAAGTTCTCATTTCAGAAACCGGTATTTGTTTGCAGCAGAGGCCAAACTCCACTCTTAACACCCTCCCTATCTTCTGGACTGCTGCAAACCACCTGTGGACAGGTGGCTGAAGGAAGACTGTTGTTTGAAGTTACCCAACAGCCTTTCCAGTGAAAACACTCTGTTTTGCTGTGTCTGTGTGCTTCTCTCCCCATCTCCCCATGTCTGATGGGTGCAAGAACCACCTCCACAGGAGATGGAGGCAAAGCAGGCAGTGCGGCTGGTGGGTAGATGCAGCCAGTTGAGTCACCTCAGGAGTTTTTAGCTCATTTTCCTGTGGGAACAAGATTCGTGTGATCACACAGCTTCTGCATCTCAGCCATCATCTGACAGTCCATCCACACAAGTACTTTTTAATCTGATTTGGTTAATTTAAACCAAATATTACAGAGGGGAGTAGATCCCTCAGAGACCACTTAGCCACAATACATGAACCATAAAGCTCAGCTGGGCCATTTCAGCCTTTCAGGACATCTTAAAATGAGTCAACAGCTACTCTCTTCTGCCCGCTTCTGGTGCTTAGGGTGAATACCTGAAGAAGAGTCCACATCTTGTGAGGTAACAAAAATAATACCTTTGAGAGATCGTATTGTCCTCCCCTCTTGGAAGAAGGAGCAGGGAGGGTGAAGAATGCTTATGTGTTGCAGCCCACAGACAACCAACTTTCTGTAGCTGCTTGGCAATCTACAGAACCAGGGCTGGACTTGCTCAGTCAAATGTAGACATGCCCATCCGGGCAAGTCACCCTAGCTGTCTGCAGTCATGGAGAGAAACAAGTACTGCTAGAGGCTTGCATTAGAAGGTCTGCTTCTACTGGATGAACCAAATAGCTCCCTAGAATGTCTGTATCTCTGACACAGATGCAGATGACTGTGTTGTTGTTTAGATTCTAGAGTTTGGCAGAGTTAGGTGTTCACCCAACTTAACTCTTTAAAAACTCCAAGAGCTCGTAGGAAAGTGGAAAAAATGAAGATTATAAATTGATCTTTCTCCTCTGTCTGATAATATTCCCATGAACTTGCTTTTGAGGCAAAGGCAGCCAGCATGTCTCCATGGCTGGGACCATGTAACACTTGTGTAGATGGAGAACTGGGCCGTCTTCAGGAAAAGGTGCCAGTAGCAAGCCCAGGTCCAGCCTCTAACCTTCTCCTGGCTAGACACATCGGTGGGAACCTACACCTCCTTCTGCTGCAAAGAGGAACGGAGCACAGCGTGTGGAGGAGGCTTTCTGCACTCTCTCCATTGTCATGGATGAGTGGGACAGAGTTTTCAGGGGTCATCAGACAGTTCCTTGGGCCTCTGAAAAGCCCAGATTTTCCTAGAACATGGCATTGCAGACTTAACTGGGCAGTAGGTGCATTACACAGTTTTAACAGCAGGTTCTCCTCCTCTTCATCCCCGTTAGATTTGTTCCAGGCTGTTTTGTACCAAGCCTTGTATTCAGAGGTTTGTTTTCTCCAGTTCTCAATACCAAAATTACATTAACTCAGGGTTGTTTTACAATGCTCTTCAAATTGAGCCATTGCTAACCAGTTGAGCCACAAAGTCAAAATACATGAACAGGCCATCTCAGCTGTGCTTTTGTAGCCACAGAACCTCTATTTAGGTCACATCATCTGATTAATAAGCACACTTTCTAATGCTCTACTTCTTTTTAACATAAAATCTGTGGGCTGTCCATAATCTGCAAAGACAAAGTCAAGCCAAAGCCGTGCCTCTCTTATACCAAGCTTATTGCCTGATTTTCTCCAAGGTGAAATGCAAGGTGACCTTCATAGGAGAGCACGTGGCCTGTGCAGGCCACCAACAGCTGAAAACACATCAGTTGATGCCTGGCAACACGTAAGACTGAATTACTAAACTGCTCCTCATTCTTCCTTCTTTTTAACAGTTCAAAATGTGAGCATCAAGCTCTGGACACTATCGCCTCCTCGCAGCATAGGATTCCTGGGCATGGACTTCGTACCACAGCACCAGCTGTGCAAGCAGAGGGCAGTGTAAGAAAACAAGTTCCTCATCAGGCAAAAATCAAAGGTGTTGTAGTATAGTGGACAGTTAAATTCAACAGAAACCAAGCTGGGAATACAAGGAGTAGAAGAAATGCCACCGCCTCACTTCCCAGTTCAACCCAACCCATTTTCAGAGGCAGCTCCATACCTTTCCTTCAAAAAGTCTTCAAATTCTTTGCAGTTCTTCCTGCCGTCATTCAGATGTTGAATGATGCTGTCATAGCCAACTGTGCTTGTCAGATCTGTACTCTAAGAACACAAGGACAGGAGTCACATCCTCAGTGGTGCAGTCCACGGCCACTGCCACCTCCAGTGGCATTTGCACAAGAGATGGCTCAGCTTGGAGCCAGTGTGCAAGTGCCTCTTTATGAAATAAAATGTTTTTCTTTTAAGGGTGGGAGAGGATCCAGAATGAGAACAGTGGTGGCAATCTGGGACAAGGCACTTCCATGACTTTCAGAAAACGGAAGAGCTTGGTCCTACCACATCCTATTGCTCCCCACTGGTGTAAGCACAGCCAGCTCCACAGCATGTGGCATCTCCTCCTATGAGCTTAGCTGTGAGCTCTAAATCAATGAAATCAAACACTAAAACCCCTCCAAGACTCTAGATACAGCCCATCTTACTACTGCTCCTCCTAGTTTCTGCAGACATGGAGATGCATCTTTGTTAGCGCTGACTTGCACTGTTCACCCTCATGTCTGGCTGCAGAAGTCAACATCTGGGCTGGAATTGAATTTATCAGGCTTTTCCGCACAGAATTGCTGGGCTATGGGCTTCTCTTGCCCCACAGTAATGTACGGATGCACCCAGTGACCGCCTCTGCAACAGCCCTGTCTTTGACCTTGCAAAAAAGCAACACTACACGCACACCAAATCAAAACACCAGTGCAAAGATCATTTCCCTAAGTACCAGGTCCTCACCCACCACTGCTGTATGCCCTCCAACACATCACTCAGGACCAGCTTCTTCACTCCTCACAAAATGTCACAACCAGGGAGAGGTCCTGCCTCTACCGTCTATGGAACCAAGCCCCATCTTCAGGGCTCTCAGCCCTGCGGTGCAACCCACACTTCTCATAGACTTGTAAAGGATCGGTGTCTTCCTATGAATTCTTCTTAAAAACATATATTGTACTGATGCCTATTAAAAAGAAAAGAAATACGCGCAGCAATGATGTAGATGGGCTAGGACAAAGGTTGACTACCCTATTCTTTCTTCATACCTGTGCCTAGAAGCAGCTTAGGGCAAAAAACTTGATTTTTGCCCTACAGCTGTTGAGGATTTACCACCCTGGAGACTAGGGCCAAAAGCAGGACTCCTAAGTGCTGTGAGAATACAAAGAGATGCTCTGGCCACAAGCTCTCCTTCTCTGGAAAAAGCCCGAAGCAGATGCAGGGAGCCGTGCAGAAGGTGCTACCTGTTTTCTTCTGCAAAGAGGAGCAGTGGGTGTTGAACAGAACAGCATGTACGGGAGCAAAAAATGCAAAGAAAGAGGTTGCCAAAAGGAAGCAACGGCGGGAGCAGATACGAAACTCAGAGAAAGGAAGCAGAAACCACAAACAGTTATTAAGAAGCTTGAAGAGGAATAATGGCAGGGCAGACAGATTCAGGAAATGGCCTGAGTCAGGATGAGAGCATGCAGAGAACCGGTATGAAAGTGTGGGCAGAACGGGGGATTTCTCAGGAATTCATACCCAGTGCAAGAGATGAGGAGGAACAGGGCTGGTGTAACTCCTTTAAATGAAGGAGTTATCCTTAAATGAAGGATTTAATTATGGGCGCTTCCCTAAGGAGTCAAGGACTTGTCAGTGGCCAGAAAACAAGAAATGAAGCTGAGATCTGGCAGAGTGGGACCTATAGGAAATCCCTGGGTATCCCAGACCAGTTCTGCTCCATCCAGGGCATGCATGGGAAGAGAGGACTGAGAAGGACCTAAGCAGAAACCAAAACAGTTCCAGTTTCCTTACAAAGCAGAAACTTCCTTCCAAAATGGACTCATTACTGGTAAACCCCCAACCAGTTCTCAGTTTGCATCACATCTTTGCCAACCAGGCCTGTGAAAAAGGAAACACGCTTGCACTGAAGTTGGTCTTCACGCCAGTTGCAAAACACAGGAACCTCCTAACTTGACTTCCTATCCCTCATTTCAAAGGAAATAAAATGGATGTGGAGAACAACTGTTGGTTGCTGCAAATCCAGGAATGACAGAGCAGTCAGACCCCACCACTGCATCTCAGGGGGCACCTGAAAGCTCCTGCATCCCGCTCTGCTGCCTGGGACGCTTTGGCTCACTGCACTGGGCAGAAGTAGCAAGGCTAAAATTGGGAACATCCATCAAAAATGTGCACTAAGCTCTTTATTTTATCACTCTTCCTCCTTACAACTCTTCCTCCTCCAGCAGCAGGATTTAACTCCAGCACGTTTGTATTTAATAAATGCCCGGGGCTTGACCAGACCTCACAGTGCAAGCCGTTATGTGAAAGATGGGAGGTAACAGAGACAGTGGAGATTCCCAGAAGAGCTCCCGGCCCAGAAGGAGCTGGACAGGATGGTATGCCATGAAACCAGCCTTCACAGCATCCTTCTGAGCAGATGGTGGCAGAGAGAGTAAAAAGACCAGCGTGACTCTGCATGGGACATCCCAAGGGCAGGGCTGGCAGGGAGCAATGAAAGAGGAAGGGTGACACGGCGAGTGCAGAACCATGCCTGCAGAAGATGAGATTTAAAGGCATAAAAAACTAATCAGAAGACATGATAAGCTAAGTCAAAGACAGATATAGAGGACATGGAGTTTCACCAAGCCCTTCCCAACCAGAGGGACGCAGGAGGATGAGGATCTCTCCTCCCACCCTGCAGCACACAGCTGTCATGGTCCTCTGTGTAGGACAGAGCTCCAAGCCTATGTGCTATTTAGAGGACAGTCCATGGAAACTACAAAGAGATGACTGCAAGGTGACGAAGCGGCAGCTGATACTTGCCAAGCCCACAGGGCACAGCAGGACATGACCCCCCTATCCAACCCACTCCCCGGGTTTGCACCATCCTCCCCACAGACTCACTTAGAAGAAGAAATATGTGTGCCTGTTGTGCTGCTTTTGGTTTTATTCGCACTTTAAGACAAAACTAGGGGCTAAAATGCTCTAGTGGGTATCTGAAGTCATGTTATCAAAGAATCACAGAATGTTTTGGGTTGGAGGGGATCTCTAAAGCTCACCCAGTTCAACCCCCCTGCAGGGAGCAGGGACATCTGCCCCCAGAGCAGGGGGCTCAGAGCCCCAAGGGACAACCTGACCTGCTATGGGGCCAGCGATGGGGCTGCTCCCACCTCTCAGGGAAACCCGGCACAGGGTCTCACCACCCCCAGGGTCAAACATTTCTCCCTTCTCTCTGCTCTGACTCTCCCTCTGTCAGTGGAACCATCAGCCCTTGTCCTGTCCCCACAGCCCCTGCTCAAAGCCCCTCCCCAGCTTTCTCCGAGCCCCTTGCAGCACTGACAGGCTGCACTCAGGTCTCCCCGCAGCCTCCTCTGCTCCAGGCTGAACCCCCCCAGCTCTCTGCCCTCTCCTCCCAGCAGAGGGTTCCACCCTGCCAGCATTGCTGGGGCTCCTCTGGCCCCGCTGCAGCAGCTCCGTGTCTCTGCGGGGCTGAGGAGCCCCGAGCTGGCCCCCGCCCCGGAG
>NW_010401347.1:20430-20665 GCF_000710305.1 Buceros rhinoceros silvestris
CGGTGCCCCCCGCACCGGGGGGGCTGCGGGCCTGCCAGTGCACGTTGCCGGCTCCTGTCCAGCTTTCCATCCACCAATGACCTCGTGTGAGTCACAGCTGAAAGGAAAGCTGCTGACCCTGACATTTCCATCTCCTACCCCACTTTACATGGAAAAAACCCTCCAGAAACACACGCTATGAAGCCAATGGCATATGAGAAACATAGAATCATTTTGGTTGGAAGAGGCCTTTAAG
>NW_010401348.1:0-207 GCF_000710305.1 Buceros rhinoceros silvestris
CTGCAGCCTGGGCATCGCGGGTGTGGGGTGCTCTCTCCCCACCAGCTCCAGATGTGCTTCCCCTGCTTCCCCGCAGCAACAAGGGTCCCTGTGGACGTACAAAGAGAGGAGGGGGCCTTCTGCTACCCTGCCAGCCGCTTACTCTCACAAACGGCGAGAGCAGCAGGGCGGCCTCTCTACCCGCTTTCCCGGTGGAGGGAGGCAGGT
>NW_010401348.1:361-756 GCF_000710305.1 Buceros rhinoceros silvestris
AGCGTTTGGAAATGTCTCTTCCGTAGGAGCTCGCTGGCACTTGCAGATGTGCCAGGGCAGCTGAAGGCCGCGTCTGGAGATGCTTAAGCAGATGCTGTGCGTAAAAGCATCTTCTAGGTTAAAATAGCATCCTGCTTCTTTACCTCCAGGCTTGCTGGGAAGGGCGCTTGCTGCCAGGTGACCAGAGCTTCAGGCTTCAGGAATCGCTGCCGGCAATGTACAGCTTGCAGCAGAGCAACCCAGCCGAAGGAGCACAGGGGTGCCGGGAGCTGGATACTGCTTCTTGGGGCTTCTGCTGCCTGCCGAGCAGAAAGTGCCTGTCACTGAATCCACTTTAGCTTTCTCTTCCACACCATTGTTTCACCCCTTTGACCCCCTTTGGAGAGCTGCTGACA
>NW_010401349.1:0-207 GCF_000710305.1 Buceros rhinoceros silvestris
GCCACGGCGTCCCCCGCGCCACGGCGTCCCCTGCCCCACGGCGTCCCCTGCCCCACAGTGTCCCCTGCCCCATGGCGTGTCCTGCCCCACAGTGTCCCCCACCCCACGGTGTCCCCAGTCAGACCCACGGTGTCCCCACGGTCCCTGGAGGTGCAGTACGACTGCATCCCCTACAGTGAGTGTCACCCGCCCCACAGAGCACCCTGC
>NW_010401349.1:536-750 GCF_000710305.1 Buceros rhinoceros silvestris
GCCCCACGGTGTCCCCAGTCAGACCCATAGTGTCCCCATGGTCCCTGGAGGTGCAGTATGACTGTGTCCCCTACAGTGAGTGTCCCCTGCGCCATGGTGTCCCCAGTCAGACCCGGGGTGTCCCCAGGTCCCTGGAGGTGCAGTAGGACTGTGACCCCCCTAGTAAATCCTGCCCCGTGGTGTCACCTGCCCCACAGTGTCCCCAGACCGGCCC
>NW_010401350.1:0-20771 GCF_000710305.1 Buceros rhinoceros silvestris
GGCGCGGCTCGGGCTCTGCGTGCAGCGAAACGGGAAGGGCGTAGCTGTAACGAGCGAACTGGTTTAGACCTTGAGAAATGGGGAGGCGGAACAAAGGGACAGAAGGTGGCTCTGGTGTTACAAACGCACCTGTTAGTTCCGGCTGATGCGAGAAGGTCTGAGGTTTTGCGGCTCAGTTACCAATCCTGTATTTAAGATAACCTGTTATGCCTCCAAATGCGTCGATTTTACGAACAACAGGCTTTAAAAATAGGTGTTTAGAGTTATCTGTTGCCTCCAGGGTTTTTTTGAGCCTGTGAGGTCTGCACATCGCAGCACAGAAAGCCAACAGTCTGACGCCATCGTCTGCCTCTCAGAGTTCGGTCTTCAGGGAAACACCCAATGTTGTGTTGCTGTCAATGAAAGCCCTACATCTGCCACCGCTGCTTCTAAAAAACCCACCAAGCAGCAGGACAAGAAGTGCGTGTGAGCGGGGAAGCCCTTCCCCACCACCCCACCCAGGTTTTTGTAGACCTGATGCTGCACTCCCTGTGTTTTCCCACATCCCTGGTGAGGTCAGCTGGTGTTACAGGGTGCTGGAAAAACAGGAGTTCCCTGCAGTCTGGAGATACCCTCCAGTTGTGTCTGTTACAGAAACAGCAACAGGTTGGCATGCCACTTTCGGAGAATTTTTAACTGTGTTCTGAAAAGGAGAAACCTGGGCCACTTCCAAGGGCCATTTTCGTGGCAATTACAGAACTTTCTTCAGCAATTTGGCAATGCTGCGCCTGCTTGTGATAAGGCTGTGGTCTAGAGGGGAAGGGATTGCAGCCAGCACGTGCACACAGCTGTGTGACTTGGTCGCAAGCAAACTGCTATGTAGCCCCATTGTCCCCCAGCGTACTCAGGCTCTGCCCGCCTCTGAGGAGGGAAGCGGAACTAAGCGCTTCTGTTACAAGAACAAATAAGAAGGATATTGAAGATGGATTGGTTGATCTGCTGAAGCTTGGTGCTTAAAGTTCCTGTGCAGAATTGAGCCCGCTTGGGCCTCAGCTGTTGTTACCTCTTTCTCGCTGCTTTTGCTGATGTTCTTATCAGCCCGGCCCGTATTTTTCCCTGACAATCAGTCTGAATGATGCCACCAGAATACGTCTTTACCACCTCTGAATTGCTCTCTCCTGTTTACCTTTCAGCTTTAAACTTTCTACCTTACATAATCCAAACCAAGCCTGTAACACAGATCTCACACTTTTGCATCCTGTTCTCCTTGACCTGACTAACGTGCCCGTCTTCCACGCTGCCGTACAATGACCTCCCCATTCCAGCGTGCAAGCCCACAGCCCCTCCTTTATTCGAGTCAAAGAGCTGCTTTTCTCAAGAGGCCTCCCCACGGAGATAATGAAAAGCAGATTAAGAGATTTAAAAAAGGAGTTGGTTCCTTTGGAATGGTCAGTGCGCTTTCCCTTTCTACAACCATCCTCTATACTGTAAATTTTCTAAATCAGTGTTTGTCTGGATGTCTGTGCCTTGACCTCAGCAGGACCTAAGCTGTTGGGCCCCAATGCTGCACATGCATATGCATGCCACGTCCCTTTGCTATCAGTGACATTCACAGGCACAGAGGTGTAAAGGAACAAGCACAGTTATGTATCTAAAATCGAATCCTGGTGCTTGCCAGATAATACCACGGAAGTGTTGGGAAGGGCTAAAAATTACCATGTTTATCTGTGTTCTTGTGACACGGAAAGAATGGCAACCTCCAAGGCAAGGGAAGCAGCAGCTCTGTTGAAAACACTTGGTTTTGGACTGGTTTGTAGGTATATGGGAATCTTGAGGGGAAATACCTGGTCAAATGTGATGTGAATCTATAGAAAAATAACAAAGAGCCATCAGCACAAGTACATCCCAGTGGTGCTGTGCCAGTATCCTGCCTTTTTCTTAGGCAGCTGAATTTCAGGCATCAGAAACAGAAGACGCTTTGTCTGGGCTTTCCCATGTAATCAGCAACCTCTCTCCTGCCTGTCTTAGGCCTCTATTCACTTTATTACTATTATAGTATCCCCTAGAGACAGACTGGGGAGGCATTCACCCCCATACGTCCTGTTACCTTAAAGCAATTAGTTATTTTCTCAGTAATGCATTACATGCTTTAGTCCTGGTGACGTGAGGGTATAAAGTGTGGCTAGCAAGTTACGTGTGTACGTAAGAAATACAAAGTTGGCATAAAAGAGCTTTGCTGTTGGATTCGATTGGTATCCAGGGGAAGTAAATTCCCCAAACCGGGTGCTCTCTTCTGAAAGCAACTTCAAGAGGAACATTTGTGCACAAACCAAAGCCTTAGCTGAGGGTTCCAGGTATCTACGGTTCATCAGCTGGATAGGGCAAGAGGAACTCATGTGGATCTGAGCAACAGGTAAAAGTTAATCTGTCCGGACTGCTATTCAGTCAGAGCAACAAGCCCCGTGCCTATTCCAATACAACATATATCCATCGTTTTGGTTTTAATCACTAATCCAACAGCTGAAAGAGGAAATATCGCCAACAGATACAGAGAAAAAGACTCTGTTCTCCTTTGGCTCAGCCTGCAGTGCTTTCCTGTCATGCCAAGGGAACGACCTCCTCCCCTTCCCGAGGCCTCTCCTCCCAAGGAACAGACATCTAACTCTCCCTGAGTGGGAGGGCTCTTTCAGTGTGCCAGCTGGGAGCCAGGGCCCTGGGCGCCGTCCCAGCACCTGTGCCTGGTTTTCTTACAGAGCGTAGCCAGCTGCTCTCCCAGGTCTGCTCATGTCCTGGGTACTCCACTTCCCTTCCTTTCTGTGTGTTGCTTTGGATAAGCAATGCAAACGCGTTGCTCGTATTTGGTTTTTTGCAAATACACTACTTCAGGTTTACCCTACCCTGGCCTGTGTTCGGGATCCTGTCATGCTGCTGACAAACGGAGCCGTGCCGAGGTTTCAGACATCCTTAAGCCCAGAGCCCCTGTGCTATTTTTGAGGGAATTTGAAGGTGAGCAGGATATAACCGCGGGCTACTTTGGAAACTAGTGACATGGAGTTTGGGAGGAAGAAGTGTTTCTGATGGCGAGTGTTTGTCAGTAAACTTTTACTGGCATTACACATGGTAGCAGAGAGCACAGCTGACCCTGAGGGTTCCCAGGCATTAGAGAAGTGCTTTGGCTCTGACTTAGTTCACAGCATGTTAGACTAGTCATTTCTATCTGTGACACCAAGCTATCAACTGCAAACTTCCTGTGTGGAAATAATTATGCATCTTTTCTGAGTTTGCTTCATGTTCTTATTTATTCAACAGTTCTTATGCAGAGAGGCAAGGTTAGAGTTAAGAGAAAACTTGTCATTGCTAATAGCTTGACTCTGAAAAGCCTTCGTATCATTCAAAAAGCCCCTGACTGGGGCTCTCATTCTGTACTGCGACAGGAAGGAGACACACAGAGGTCTACAAAGTAATGGAGGTGGGAGGAAGGTGAATAGGAAATGGTTATTATCACTGCTCATAACACCAAATTAATTCAGCAGTTTATCTGGGAGCAGAGTTTAAAAAAGAACAGAAGGAAATACATTTTCACATGAAGTCGTTGCCACAGGATGTTCTAAAACCCCCCAAACATGAATAAATATGTTCAAAAAGAAAATAGATTGGAGGGAGCAAGGCCTAACGAAGTCTCTGACACATGCTCATCTAGATGCAATGTCCAGTTTGGAAGTTAGGATGTCCCTAAACTACTGATTTTCAGAATCAGTGGGTAAGAGCTACTTCTCCCAAGCCCCGATTCCAATTCTCGGTATCCGTTACTACTTCCTTTCTTGGTTTCTCTTGAGGAAGGGACATGCCTAAACCTGCTTTGAATTTTTTGAAGTCTTCTGCATTCTGTACAAATAGAGGTGAGAATAAGAGACCATAAATGATTACCCATGGGCATCTAATGAAAACTGAAGGATGCAAGTCCTCAACTGGCACCAAGGAGGTGTCTGGGGTGGACTGAAGGGTCGCTATTACTGGGTCTCAAGGCACTTGACTTGAGGTGTGCACATTCGCCCCATGCTGAGGGGCTGTGGCACTTCGGTTAGTCCTAGCCAATCACAACACTATGCCATCAGTACAGCTCCAGGTGTTGCTGTCACCAACAGAAGAACAAGAAGGTTATTAGAGGTGGGGATTTTAATAATAGCAGTGTAAAGGAAGCCAGGTCAGAAAGGGAAAGGGTTTCAATCCAGCTGGTAACTTACACAGAACTTGGCAACACGAAAGTCTCCCAGGATAGGGAACTCGCCTCTTCTCTGGCTTTCTGATCACAGTGTTTTCCTCTTTGGAGTTCACAAAGTCCAACTTCTGCCGTAATCCACCTGGCAACAAGTTACAGTCGATCTCCCTCTAGTGGGTAATTACCCATGAAAGCCTCGAGGATGTTAAAAGCCTCAAGATGTTAAAAATTTGCCTTGCACTTGCTTCCCATCATCTTCTTCCTTCATTTTGGTTTCTTCTGTCCTCTGTGATCTTTCTCACAAATATATTCAGTATTTTCTTGACACTCTCTAAACATCATGTCTCCTCTTTCTCCGTCCTTGTGCTGTGTGTAGATTTGGGTTATTTGGGGGTTTTCTATTTGACTTTGAAGTAAGTAGAAATGAAAGTAAAGAGGCTGCCCAAGAATGAATTTAAACTGAAATATTCTAGCGATTGGTGGTGTTTGCACAGAGGCATGTGTGCAACCCTCAGTAGGCTGGAGACTTAGAAATCTGGGAAAAAGAAAACTCTAAGACCTATCTTGAATGGATTCCTGAGGTTTGTAAATTATTTTTTCTATGTGGAGTCAGTCAAAAGAAATTTACAGTTGGGTTTTCTTATCTTTAAAGCTGATTTATTTGGGTGGAAAATCTTCTGCATTCTGCTTAGTAGTTTGTTCACTTTGCATTTGTTGTTCCATTACCAAAAGTATTAACAGCAAAGTACATAAGCCAGCTGTGTTATCTCTAAAGTTAGCTCTCTAACAGCAACAGTTAACTACCAGTGAGTATTCCCAGAGCAGAGCTGACATTAATTGAGAAAGATAGTGCTCTCAAATACGTTGAGACAAGATGCTATAGACATTGATTTAACCAGACCATGCCTTTTGTCTGTGGAACCCCACTTCTCTCCTTTGCAGAGTGTATAGGTTAGATACTGTTGCTGTTAGTCCACTGAGATTAATGGAAATATATTAGGGATGGATCTCAAAAGTGTTTCCTTTCTCTGACTACTCTGATTTTTTTTTTTCTGGTTAAGCACATGTCAAAACCCAAGATGAACAAGCCACTGTTGTCCAAATGAAAATCGACAGCTCTGGTTGAAAGAAATTTTTAGGTCTGGCTTTGATAATAATACATTTCTTGAGTGATAGTAGGCTTCGTATTAATCATTACCTGTTATATTTCTGTTTAAAACTTTTAATTATCTAAATCATCATCATGGCTTGGCTTCGCAAACGAAGATCTGGGAAGGGCTTTTCCCACGCTCACTGCCAGCGATGAGTGCACCCTTTGGGCCTGCGCGGTGGATTTTTTAGGTGAGGCGCAGCGTGCGCGGAACTGGCTCCACCCTTTACACCTGAGGTTCATCTGCCAGGGCCTAGCGAGCTTGGACGGTGACAGCAAAGTCCTCGGGTTGTAGGTTTGGTTAGAGTGTCCTTCTCTTAGATGATGGATACCTGTACAAGGCTGAACAAGCTCCATCTGCCCGGGTTTGGAGTCAGAGTTGTCCTTCTCCTAGGATGGTTGCCTGAAGGCTAGTGAGCCCATCCTGCCCGTGGACACACTTTGTCTGACCCTTCAGTTGAGACCTGTCTGGCCTGGGAGACCCCACCGGAGGCACATGCCACCACCAGCACAGCTCTCAACCTCACAAGGGCACACAAGCTCCTTCCCCACGGCAAGGGGGTGCCCGTGAAAGAGTCGCTGCTCTACCTCCGGACATCACAGACCCGGGCACGGGGCGGCCGGGGCCTGCCAAGAACGGGAGTCCTGGAGGTCTAAATAAACCAACAGGAAAGACGTTTTGCTGCAGTCCAAGTATTTTCCAGCTTCCTTGAGGCACTGACCTTTTTCTCAATCCACTGTGGTAATGGCGTTCCTCAAAAGTCACTAATTAGAATCCCAGCAGAGTGCTTCCCATGGCAAACTTAAGGAGAATTAATCTTCAGGAATAAATCTTAAGGAGAATGAATGAAATGAAGATAAATTGGAATTTAACTGAAACCAAGTAAGATCATGGATTATTTGTTCCGAGCAATTCTGCTTCTACTAACACCTGTGCAGTCCATATATTTACATTATTTTGTGAAATGGCATCATACAAAAATAATTTTGCTGTATAGTGTAGCAGGATTATTAAGGGAGATATTTTACTTACGTGGGTAAAAAAATATTGTACCTTTTGCTTCCTTTATAACTGAGATGTCAAAATAATTAATTTCATTTCACTGTAATAAAGATGAAATTAACTCCAATCCTTCTCGTGTATCAGTAACAAAGTGCTTTTATTCAGCTGAGACATTTCATAAACCTGCGGAAGGTACAAACTGCAGACAATGCCGAGACAGCATGTGGAGGCAGGGAGAAGGTACTGCGGAAGAAATTTCCGGATTTTGTCTCCAGAGCTTTACTTGCATTGATGTACAGGACAAAAAGAACGCAGTGACTATCAGCTTTCACGACCAGCTTGTAAAGCTGACAGCAAGAAAATGTTCTTTTGCTTCCAAATTGAGTACATTTGTTCTAGAATTTATTAAGACACTGTAAAGAACGAAAGTTACCGTGCCACATCCTGTTCTTTATTTAGGTTGGATGAGGACTTCATTTGGCATTACAGAAACTAGAACGACTGCACTGGGCTAGACCAAAGGTCTGGGAGTTCCTTTACCTCTGGTCATAGTCAGAAACGAGTGCTTAGAAAAAGAGTATGAGAAATAGGGCAAGCAGAGAGCGTTGCTGCCATTTGCCTACTCTGCCTGCAGCAGCGACCGCGGTATTTCATTGCTGCCGATGAAGAAACAGAGAAGTAGTCTAGAGGTGTGAGCACAGAGCTGGGAGCTATGAATCTGCGTGTTTCAGTCCTGCCTCTGTCACCAAGGTTACTTGTATATTGCTGTGTCCCAGCTCACGTGCATATGTGCTTGTGGCAGACCTGTCTTCCAGCCTCCGCAGTGCAGAGGCACACACAACCCACGCTTATGTACCTACGCTCCATTCAGCTGCAGTTGGCCAGGTCCGGTATTATGGTTTGGAGAGGTTTGTTCCTCCCTAATAAGCTGCTTAAAGTCTGTGATTGTTTCCTGAAGAGGTGCATAATACCCCGGTGCACTTCTTATGGTGCCCCTTTATCTCTCTCCATTCCTTCTGGTTCCTCTATTTTACACATGGTTATCATTGCCGGTGCTTGTGGTTCCTGTGCTTTGTCTTAAGCTTGTCATCCCTCAGTTCTTACACTCCAGAGCAGCAGGCTCAGTGCAGCGTAAAAACTCTGCAAACGTTTTCCCCTGCTGCGTAGCCCGAGTCAAAGTCAATCTGTCAGGTAGTGTGGAGAAATTGACTCTTTCAAACAGCCCAGCTGAAGCTGCTGATAAAAAGGTGATGCTGATAGATACCCAGTACAACCAGAAAGACAATGTTTAAGTCACCTCCTTAAAAATGCCTGTTAAAAATTTTATTTAAAAACTATGCGCCACCTTGCTGCAGGACTACCCTGCAATTCCCAGCACCATGAGATCACTCCAGAATCGACCCTCAGAAACTGAATCCATCAGCTGCAGACCCACTTCTGGTGAGTTCACAACTTTACCACTGCTCCTGAAACTCTGCCACCTCTCTTCAGCTGTCTCCACCAGTGCCACCATTGTTCCCGCCTCCATTGGTCTACTGCTAGAAACACGATGCAGAGGACTGCAAGCTCCACACTCAGGGCACTACTGAGGACATCACGATGCAGGCGCGAGGACATCACGATGGGGAGTTGCCAGAATTCCTGTTTCCATCTGTAACCTTTCAGTGGAGAGCCTCCACCAGTTTGGTACGTTACTTTCCCTCTACAGCCATGGGGCATGTCCTTATTTCTGCAGGCTGATTCAAGCTGGCTGGGTGGAAGGGCAGATCTGAGGTGTTTCTCCCCAGATCCTTGCACCTTAAGCTGAGCAGAACCCTGGAGAGCTCCTCCTCCTCCTCCTCCTCCTCCTCCTCCTTCCTGCAGCCTCCAGCTGCGCAGGCAGGGCAGGGGAGCTCAGCAACTGGAGCCAGCCACATGCAAATCAGGGATGAGTGGTAACCAAATATGTGTAACCCAGGGGGAAGCTGCTGGGAAGAGCAGAATCAGTGAAAGGGCAGTAGGTGAGCGAACAGTCTGGAATATACAGGCCCTGGTCTACTGGCATGTCAGTGGAGGGCTGTGTACGGTAAATAAATAAATACAGGTACCCCTGCTTTAGCGATATCCCCAGGGTAAAGTGAGTAGGAGGGAGTTCACAGAGTAATACTGGCTTTAAACTGTCCTGCAAACACAGGTTCAATATATATGTTAGGAAGTATTTATAAGTTGTGTGTACGAATGATCAAGGAATTTGGACCACAATCTGAGTAATCAGCAGCGTACACCAAATCCCATCAGTCCGATGCCAGTCCCTTACTTCTCACTGTTACAGTTTCACAAGCAATTAAAATGGCTACTTAGCTACGTTATGTTATTATGAGCAACATCACTTGTCAAGTATTTTAAGTATGAGAAGTGATGTTAATGGCCGGGCATTACTACCCAGGTGAAAATTACAGTCCAGTGTTAGGAATGCACACCACCACCCCATTAACTTGTTTAATATGAGAGCTTTGAAAGAGGGATACGCTCTTCTTTTACAATTCTACTACAAGGCCTTTGTTATTACTTTGTTCATTAAAATTCCTTCTGCAATAAAGATGATTCAATGATTTTGCAAACCAACCTCATCCCCGGAACGTTATAATTGGACAATTTCAAGGCTTTTCAGCACAGACCCCTTGCATATATGTCATATATCGCATTGCAGATTTCATCCAGTAGCGGAAAATGTACTCTGAATGCAATATCATCTTATCAGTATTCTAGCACCATAAGCGTTCTCACTGCAAGCAGGGTACTGTTCATTACAATGAAACTGAAAATGGAATAACTGAAGGATTGATTTATGTGACCTTCACTCGGGAATGTTCTAATTCTGACATAATCTCTCGGACTGAAATCCTAAACACTGTATAATTTTGATTTATTACCCTTAAAAGAAGGAGCTTAGTTCTGTAGATCAACAGAATACCTGGCATGAAAGAGTGGTGCAACAGCTCAGGAAGACTGCAAGAAAATGCAGATTGATCATGTGATTTCACTCCAAACATTGTCTCAGCCAGCAAATCCAAGAATGGGGCTGAAAGCAAGTGGAAGATCATTATGTGGATGTTTTCGCAAATCCGCTCTGTCACTCAGAAATCCCTCTTCATTATATACATTTTTATAGCAAAAATAAGAACATGTTCATAAGTTAAAGCGCAAACCAATCTGTTTACTACCAGTTGCAGGAAACGTTTATTCAAACAGCTGATTTATGGCCAAACAGGACTGGAGCTTAATTCCCAATGTACTCACAAAAGGCTGCTCCACCAGGCAGCTCCGTTTCCCTCCCACACCAGCACTGTAATCTGTTCTCTGCTACTCTGTCCCAACATCCGCTGGCCCTGGGGGCCAGGAGGAGGCTGGTCTGGGGTGTGAGGGTGTGCTGGACCTGTCTCGGACTGCTAGCAGGTGAAAGCTGGAACAGCCCTACAGTGTGCTGCTCAAAAATGATAGCTGGTGTCTGTAAAGCAAAGTAGCTGGATCTAAATCAAGTAGACTCTTACTGAATTGAAAGGTGAATCAGGTTGGTTGTCACTTCTTGAAATTTTTGGTGAGATAAAGAGAGCAATTAGAAGACAAGACAGGTACAAACTATTTACAGCAAACCGGTTGATAAATGTACGTTAAAAGCCCGATGAACACAGTTTTAATACCTTCCAGAATTGAAATCATCAGGTCATTTCATCTTAAGTGGACTAGGAGACAGAAATCTGGCCCCCACCTGCGCCTTGTCTCTCTTCTCAGTGCTGGGCGAAATGACTGCTTGCCTCCTTCGCTCCCACACACTCAGCTCACAGTTCCCACTCAGCCACTTCCCTGTCCTATTTTGGACAAATCTTCATCTTATCACCTTGCTGTTGCAAATCCTTTTTCTCCGGGGCACTTAACATCCTCCTCTTTCACAAAATGCACCTTTTACAAGTGGTACCTAATCAATCTTACCTTATGCTAGCCAGAAAACGGAGCGGTCTGTTTTAGAAAAAATCTTTTTATTCAGTGTATCTTGTGGCTGCTACAAATGCTGTTTAATTCTAGCAGAAGGTAGTCTCCTCTGTGCAGGAACATTTGTCTGCTTCACTGTATTGCACAATGCTCGTCCAAGCATATTATCCTCACCTACGAGTCGGCCCGTTCCTTATTACTCCTAAAGATCAAACATTACACAATTCCTCCAGTATTTTTCACTTACAGTCTGAGCCGCAGCTACTGGAGCCACTGTAAAAGCGCTACAGCCTCAGAGAGATATTCCTTCCTTCCTGAATACGTGAGAGTGGATATACCAGGAAGTAAGTTTGTGCCTAGGGATAGTCGGAATGCCTGATTCTTTTTTATGTATTTGTAGAAAAGAAGGAGAAGAAAAAACCAAAAACACCCCCCCAAAAAAAACCCCCAAACTTGGGTGGAATTGAATTTAGGACATTTATTCTCTCAGCTTTCAAGGGTAATGAAAGAAATTATATCAAAACCGATTTTCTACCAGAATGGCATAAAGGCCTGTAAGCAGTCGACAAAAGAGAATAAAACCAGTGCATATTATTTTATAATAAATTAGCACCATAATCATTGCATATCAACACACATGAATACAATATGGACAATATTTGATTCTTTGGACTAGAAAACTTGATGTAAAGCCCAGTACTGCAAACCAGGCCTGGCATGCTTTATTTTCAGCGTGAGCCATTTATTGAATTCTCACATGAACGTATTTATTGGTAGGAAAATCAAAACGAAGCAATATAGTCCTAGAATTCCCAATGGCGAATTCGTTAGCGGAGTCAGTTTGGGCTCAGGCTGGTATCTTATCCACCAGGCAATACTCGCTTCCCAGTGCGATGACAGACGATCGTGAAAGTGTTCTGCTGTGCTGATAAAGCAGACAGAGATGGGAGTGAAGAGCAGCGTGGTATGTTTTTCTCCGACCATGGCAAACCATTCAGTAGGAGAGATTAAGAGCTAGACTTTATGAGGATGATTATCATTACTCTTAACAACAACTATAAAAAGCTCTAAGTCAAATGGTTCTGAGTCACTTGTTGAAGGGTATTAGCATCTGTGGAGGAAATTCTGGGTATGGGCTATCACCAGTGGCTAATCCCTCTGGAACAGGTGCGCAGTGCTTTGCCAGTCCCACATCATAGCAGGGCTGCGAGCCAGGGGATCCGGCTCCGAAGAGATGCCCATATGGAAAAGAGGTGGAACAAAACAAGAAAGGGCACTGCCTGCCTTGGTGTCTACCTTGAGTCGCTTCCCTGTGTAAAGTTTTGGTGCCTAGTAGAATTTGGAAGCCTTTCTCCACTCAGTGCGCATCAGCAGTAATGCCCTAATTGTCCTTCCCAACACCAAGTTCTCCTGGGCCACAGCAGCAGCTCTGGGGTGAAGGACATTTGCAGACAGTGTGTTTGTAACTGTAAATTCCCTGTAAACTGGTGACTTTAAAATATCCCTAGAATGCGTAAGTAGCAGATCGGTCTAACCTGACGAAGGGCAAAGAACATTTGTTGAGCCCTTTCAGGACAAAAGGCAGAAATACTGCAAAATTGACTTTCAAATGAATGAACGTGGAATACAGACTCAAAATCTCAACTGGCAGACGCTGAACCCAGCGTCATTTGATCTGCAGTAGCACTTGGGCGTCTGAGTAGGTCAGCTGAAGGAGCAGGAAACCTTTCTCCAAAAGTCCTGCTCTTGTTCAACTAGTCCAAACTGATGGCTTCTGAATAAGAGAAAAATATTTTCTTACATTATAAGCGGTATGAATAAAGCAGAGTGTTTTCACTGAGTGCTCTCACGGATTCATATACACTTATTAAAAACTACATGTTACAGAGTTAGAGGGGACTCTATCACCAGACCTGGACTAGACAGACAGAAAGATTTCTTGAAGGGATTTTTTTTAATCTGAAATGAAACGTACCTTTCAACAGAATAATTCTGCCCGATTGAAGTACTTCCGTTGATGGAAAGCCTATCATAGTCTGATTGTGATTACAACTTATTGTAAACTTATTATATTCATTATTAGCCTAAGCTGTAAAATTATTAGTACTAGCAATTATTAAACATGAGAATAATGGAAAAAAAGAAGAAAAGAGGGAAAAGCAGCTGATTAAATGCCTGGCTCCCATTGATTGCCAATAGCTCCTAGTGTTAAATTAAGAGGTTATTTTATTGTCCTCTGCAGCCAGGCTCAGCCATACTCAATTCAATAACCAATAATTTAGGTCTTTAAGTTCATAACAATTACAATAAAAGTATTCCCCACTTTCTGGCATGCTGTGTTTATTTTAGGATATTAACACAGCAATCCAAATACAACATGTAAGACTCCCTCAGGGCTTTCTGTCTCACATCCCAGACCTTCTGTTACTTTATAAGCTTTAACAGCCACAGTTATAAGAGATATAAATAGTCTGAAGCACAAGAGAATCTCTCTTCCCTGACAGAATCTTTATTTACAAGCTGTGCAAACGTAAGCAGGTCAAATAGTCCCTCGCTGGCAGGTTAATAAGGCCCACCTGCCAAATAAACCCACCCGTGAACTCCACTGGCCCTACATAAATCCCCAGAGCTTGGGCAAGAGACACTTTCTCCCTGGGAACCACACTGAGTTGGGATGCTTACGGTTCAAAAGGGGCTCATCTTTCAAACTCCAGAGTGCTGGTCTACCTGGCACACGCTCATGAGTGGGCTAAAAGCTTGCGAACACCCATGGCTGTCACCTTCAGAAGACACCAATATTTAACGTTCACGTTTCAGCATTGCTTACAGGACAGCTGCATGCCGAGGGCTCCTGTGCTGGGGCCGTACAAACACGTGAGGCTTTGAAGTCTCTGCCTTTTAGAGTTTCTGAAAGGCAAGTATAGTTGGGTCACAAATCAAATCTTTAAAATTCTTTAAGACTTAACAAACAATTAATTTGCCTACAATGCCATGAAAAGGAAATGGAAGAATAGGATAAGCAATCATTTAAGAAGACCTAAAAATTAATTCTTAGAAGCCACAGTAAACTTTTAAATTAATGTTGACCGCTATCAAAGTGTAATGCTGTTCCGAGCCCCGAGCTGTTCAAACACTACTCTTGGGTAAATCTTTCCCACTGAATCAATGACTTCTTTACGCTCTTTTCTGATTCAGCCAGGTCCAGCAACTGTCCCGGTGTGGGCATAGCCGTAAGACCTTTCAAGAGGCCTCATCACTCTGTTTATATTGCTTTGTAAAAAGCATCTCCAAAGCGTCCTTCAGATTTCTATTCGCTGTTGGTACAGTCAGCAAATTGGTGCATTCTGAGAGCACGCCTCCTAACGCGTTACATGTTGAGGATGGCCCCCGGCAGATGAAGCCCTGCAGCAGTGGGCTGTAGCTGGGCAGCAGAAGCTCTCCCGCCCTCAGCGCTGAAGCAGGCACTTGCAACCCATTCATGAAGAGAGTCGGTTTACTCTTGCACAGCAGGCTCAGAACTGCAGCAGTGCCGGAGCTGATCCACAAACAGATTGTATGTCCCAGCCTCAGAGATGGCAACAGCGGTCGGGAAGGATGGTATGTGGCTGGAGAGGCAGTGTGTGCGCAGGGGGCAGGGATCACAGGTCCAATTTTAACTCCCAGCCAGTGAAAGTCTGGTGAACTTCTTGAAGTATCTTGAGGGTCACAAGGGACACATCCATACCAGATCTACAGGCGGGCTGCTGCCTTCCTGTAAAAATCCTTGGGGACAGGTTACAGGCAAATCAGGGAGCACGTAAAAAGGTTTGCAGGGATTCCTTCCTGCAGGTCTAGAGTGGGCTAGACCAGGCTGCTGGGGATTCCAGCTGTGATAAAACATACAGGACTGGGGCTGTGCAGAGACAACTCACGTACGTAACGCTAAGCACATGTATTTGCCAGAGTGACTCCAAATATAAATCAAATGTAACAGCTTTACAAGCACCTATGAAATAAGGAACACATGTAGAATGTGCATTTAAGATGGTACGCTGCGGCAAAGCGTTTAGTCGCCCTTTGAAAGCCTTGATGTCAGGTCTCCAGTGAAAACGCTCATTTTCAGCATCCTAGTATTTTAGGTGATCTGCGTGCTGGGAGTGGGGTACTTTTACTCGGAGGCAAAAGTACCTCTTCTAGCCCCTGTAAAGGACTTCTGAGCTGAGAGAGAAACTGGGGCTCTGAATTACAGGTCAGACCCCTGAACTGAGTGCCATTTAAGTGCCTATCTCCTCCTTTGGACCAGCGCAAACAATTTATTACTGCCCCGAAGAACCAGCTCAAACCCAGAAGATGCACATGCCGCCAGCCCTTCAGCAAATATCACAGGCCCAGTTGCTGTAGCAATTGCAGAAGGAGGAGCGACCAACATGCAGTGGCTTGCGTCCATGGGAATGATGCTATTATTAGCCCAGCGGTACTACAACCGTGTCCAGCTTTGGTGTGAGACAACGTGGAGTGGGTGAATCTTCACGCAGGCTGTCTCCTACACGCTGGCCTAGCCCAACACCTCTTCTCTGCTGAGTGCATTCTTCATTTGAATCACGTTTAGTTCTGCTGCTGTAAATGCAGCTGAGACCATCCAGTCTTTTTCTACTGTATGTAAACTGGATGCAGGTTCAGCGCTGGAGCCAGACGTGCCACAGTGGGATCACTCTTCCAGGTAGGGTTGAGCTGCTGACAGTGAACCGCAGTAGAACTCCTGCAGGCAGCTCAGCAGCCGCCTTTCACTCCCTGCTAGGGCTTGTTCACCAAGCAAGGGTGCCGCATAAAATGCCTGCACTGACTGCAAAGTGTAAGCTCCGGCTCGTTAACAATAACTGAAGCGAACAAATATAGCTTAGAGGAGCGAGCATATCGAGCTCAGGAAGAGCGCAAGAAACACATCCTACTGCTTTCAGTTTTCACATAAAGGAACAGCCCAAGTGATAACTGAGCAGTTAGTTGGGCCTGCCTTTGCAGACCTGCTCATCCTGTGCCTCAAATCCAGCCCTTATTTGTCAAGTACATTGGCACGTACTCGACACCAATATAAACCAAGTGCTAGGCACGTTATATAAAGTCTCTAAACAGTTTTCAAAATTAGTGGATATTTCTGAAAACGTCTGTCAATGAGCATTTTTCTCAAGGCACATATACTGAGTAAGTGGGATATGATCACAGTTACCATTTCTCGGTACAGGAAATTGCCAGCCACTAGCATAATTAGAAACAGTTCATATGATCAAATTAATCATTCAAAAAAGAGCAATTACTGTTAACAGAATAATGGCATGCCTTAAAAAAGAATGAAATTAACCTTTAGGACCGACAGAGTTACCCTCACCATTCTGTACTGAGGCAGCAAAGATTAATATATGTGCAAAATAAAACACTGCCTTAGCGTCTGCTGAAAACAGAAGTAGCATTATCTATCTGGCCTATTCAACCCTTAACAAACTTTATTCTTTGGCCCTGGCATAGAGAGGAAATATCAATAGTCACTCCTCTGCCAAGATGGGAAAAAAAAAAAACCCAAACCCCAAACCACAACTTCAAGACTTCCATTGCTATATAACATCACACTGAGTTTATCACTGAACAATAACGACGTGAAGATTAGGCATAAGGCAGTAATTTGAAATGCAGTAGAATTAATCTTCAGATCTACGTTACAGCTCCTCAAAAGCTGAATTACAGAGTTAAGCTCTAGCCTTTACAAGCTAAGATCTAGAGATCCTTACCAAACATACTAAAAAAACCCTGTAGTTTTGCTCTTAGTGCTAAACGTTAATTCTGATTATGAATGTATTTCAGTATGTGTACTTCTAAATGAGATTAAATTTATGTTTATAAACACAGTAACAAACTATGCTATCAATAGATAGAAGAGTTAATGTGTTCCGAATCCTCAAGCTATGTGTTTCTACATAGATTAGATTTATTTTATTCTGAATGTCAGAAATGTTTAAATTAAGTCATACTGATATTGGAGATAATTAGAGACATATAACTTCTATAGATAAATTTATTATTGCACCAAAGTTACTTATACCAGGCTGGAGCACATTAGCTGCTTAGAACTGGTATACAGCTGGTTTTTATCATCCCCACTCTGGAAAACAGCAGGGACATGCTCCTCAGTTTTCCTTTCTCTTGGCCTCTGCCTTCCCCTGAAGATCTATCTCACTCCCTCATGTCTTCAACTTTCCTCCTCCTTTTGCTCCCTCAAGGGCACTCCCCTTCTTTCTGCTCAGCACAAAGGGTGCAAACAGAACTAGATATTTGCAAGAAAAGTGACATTTACTCCATTCTTTTTCTAACTGAAAATGTATCTGGCAAACAGGCTGGTGTGTAACTGAAAATACGAAGAAGATTCACATTTAACTGTGTATGTTCATCGAGGTTATAATTTCTGACTCTGAACAGTATTTAAGTATAAGCTGTAGTTGCACTTAAGATGTCTCTCATTTGGACAGAGACTAATTCTGTGTGAAATTCTCTAAGCCTGTTATTTTCTTTCTCCCAAAGAATCAACTTTCAATTAAACATGAGACTGCAAAAAACATATGAAAAATCTGAAAAGCCTACAACTTCTCATTTTCAAGTTAATTTAAAAGTAAAAGCAATTCTAATGCGCAATGCTGAATTTTTTAAATAACGGTTTTCAATGAACTGCCATTTGAATTAATTAGCAAATGTACACGTAGGTTCTCAAGAATGTGTTTAGCACTATAATTTTAGGATGACTATGCTACATTTAATATAAAATACTTTGGAATGCTGATTAAAGTTTTGTATTTCATTCCTTCTTAATTCTGTATCAGCATCCTGCTGTCTCCATATTAAACAGCATGCGATATGTGGCAGGGCCAAAGACATAAATGCATATATGTCTATGAAGATTTTTCGTAGCAGTTGTGAAGACACGTCAACTGACAAGCTGAAGGATCAGTGGCTCTGTCTAGTTATACCTCCCATGGCTAAGGACAGGTCCAGAGAGGGTTCAGGCACGTTGAAAACAATGATTACTCACTGTTAATCTGAAGGAAAAACATGGACTGCTGGCCAAAGGCAGCGCTCAGGTGATGGGCTGCCAGCGTGAAAGAGAGAGTAACAGTGATACGAGGGACATCTGCAGCACTGCTACAACAAAACAGGACAATGGGCAGCATCAACTTTTCCAGGGTATTCACATTTTGAAGTAGAACTACAGTGCTTTTCAGTGGTTAGCCCTAATAGGTGGAAAAAAATCTGTGAAACAAGAAAAACCTACATTTGTAGCTTCCATATGGCTGGCCTAGTGCAGTCCTTATCTCATCAAACACCTGTAGTACAATAAACTCAGGACATGCTGTGCTGCTGTACTACCCAACCCAGGAATATCTGATTAACTAACTCATCGACTGCACTCACATAACGCTGGTTTAAGTCTGCTTGCAGTTACGGTTATGTTGCTACCAACATCACCTGCATTCAGGACAGTATTTAATAAACAGATGATTAGATAAAATCCCCAAACAAATGTAAAAAGGGATACGAGAAAGGAATTCAGAAAACAATCCATCCCTAGGATCTGTACAGGAGAGAAATGTAAACACGAAACTGCTGCCACAAAGATCCGCAAGGAGATTAAACGTGCTTGCTGACCGCGCTGCCAGGAGAAGGGCAAGGCGCGAGCACAGGGACCGTTAATCTCCATTGTTGCCGATAGCAAGTACCCCAAAACGTGCCCCATCCCCCAGTTCGCAGGGCAGACCAAGTGCACAGAGGACAGTTCTGCACTGTTGCATGGAGTAGCGCCACACACGTAGAACTTGTTTCTGAGCGCTGCCGAATGCAGTGAAACTACGGCAACTGCAGCATAGGCCTTCGCTGCTGGGGCACTGTCTGTCCCTGCAGTGGCAGCAAAAAAATCGGCCTTCAGCTTCAGAATTCCCACATATCCTAACATCTGCCCGACATCAGGGGCACCGACTACTGTTATTGCTGAATAAATGATCTTGAAAAAGTGTTTAAATTGTAAATTAGCTTTTGGCCTCGTAACTGATTGATAATCTCTGAAATATTTAAATAATTCCAGAACAAAATGCAACCGCTACATTTATTTAAATTCCTTTGAGTTGAACAGAGGGATATTGATCTCAATACTATGTCTTAACACAGGATATTCACAGAGGCTGAAATTAAGGAGCAATAAAGTTTTAGATACCAAATGAAACAGGAGTCATTAATAAATGAATACTATTGCCTGCTCTAATTGTACATCTTTACGTTTCAGTGACCTGTTTGGCTGTATGAGGAACGTCAAACCATTAAAAAATACGGGCTAATTGAAAAATCACAAGAAAATGTAATGAAAGAGAATAAAACCTCCAAGAGGTCCAGTCTGGAAATGTGCAACTCCTAGAAAGAAATGAGAGGACGTTTACTTCAACTCCTTCACAGCCCTCGCTCAAGTGTGATGCACTGGGGCTGTTGTCAGCACAAGCTCATTCGGCACCACACGTGCCTTTACACCGCCAGAAGTCTGAACTCAGTTTTCAGGAGTGTAATATAACTACGTCCACTCTGAAAGTAGCGGCCTCTTTGTGTACTGCGGTGGAAATATTGAGAGATTCTTACTATTACACGAGCTCAAGGAAATTGCAAATAAAACTGCTGCGTGCACAGTTTCTGTTTAAGAGAGGTCGTGACATTGGAGCAGTTTGCACCAGTGGTGACATACAGTATAAACTGGTGCTGTTCCAGTTCAGAGTCTTAACTCCCAGCATAAGCTTTCCTGGAAATTGGCACGGTGGGTCTCTGAGGAGGGAGTTACATGGTGGCACAGACAGGGCCAGTGAGCTATAGGAGTCGAAAGGACTGAGTAAGATTTGTTGCCACCTTGACCACCGTAGCGAACTTCCACTTAAAACTGACACAGAAGGCAAACGTGAGAACTGCATTATCTGGAGGATCTTACGCATTAGTAATAAGTACAGAATAAAAACCTGTTTCTCTTTTATAAATAGTCATAGATGAATTTACATCATTGAGCTTGAGCACAGAATCTATTCCCAAGAGAAAGCAGATAACGCATTTGTTGTCCCATGCCCATTATTGATAACTAACCTGGTTTCTCATGCATGGTTGGGTTTTTTTGTCCAGGGTGGTGGTGGGGAACAGCTTTGTACTTTTATACAGTCGCCTTATTGTTCAGCTCTGGAAGCAAAGCACACCTGGATTATGCCCTTATGTAGCAACACAACCGGATTCACATACTTGTACTTCTATTTATTTGTATTGATAATGATTATTTGTATTGATAATAGTTAATTATTTTCAATTAGAAAACTTTTTTTTCCCCCCTGTAAATGCATATAACTGATCTGGTAGATAAAATTTTCATGATTCCTGACTCAAGTTATCTATCTTAAAATGTGAAGGCACTTTATCTTTCCCTTTAATGCCGTAAACGCTGACATCCAGAAGCTCAATCTTAGTTGTCTAACACCTTAAAGATAGTGTATTTTTTTTACAGAGAGGCTGTAAAACAAGTTTAGGTACCTGTATGACTACAGACAGATCTCCTTCAGCCTCCTTGAGATTACAGTTTTAATCAGCCAATGATTTTTTCATTACTAAGCAATTAACATTAAATTTGTTCCGTTCAGCATCTAACTGCCACACTAAGGTGCACCCACCATTAAACACACATGTTAAAACATCGACAAACTTTAACCTATTAAAGAATTAAGTAAAAAAAAATCTGAGCCTTTCTGTAACAGATGGCGTAATTTCACCACTATCCACGAAGTATGATGCTGGTGTGTTCCCCTCCTCCACTACCGTCTGTTTACCTTTCACAGGAGTTGCGTTAGGCCCTTAGCTACCAGGTTCAGTCTCCATAGCACCGAGGAACTGCGTTGCTGCCCTTGTAGGGAACACCCAGGTTCTCAGCTGTCCGCAGATCCTTTATCAAACCGTGGAAAGCTTGAGAAAGTTGGCCATTACCTGCTTTATGTTATCTGGAGCGACAGTTCATGGGTATATTTGTTCCTGTGGTTACATGACAGATATTTAACGATTTGGCCTTGAAAAAAAATTGCAGTGCTTTCAATCGGCAAATTACAAGCACATGTACTTATTGTGATGCGAGCTTTTAAAAAAAAATATATATAAGGCAGGCCACGCTTCCAGAAGAGACAGCCCGGGGAATTCACAGCCAGGCGCGCTGGGGTTCTTACAGCTACCCGATAGCCTCAAAATTGGGTGCAGTTGTACGGAAAGTCGGAACATTTGGCTTAAATCAGGGTTTTCAGAGGGCGCACGTGTACGGCTGCAGCGGGTGAGGAGGGCACGGTCACCGGGCGGTGCGGCCCGTGGCGAGCATCCAAGTGCCCACGGGGAAAAGAAATAATAATATTTTAAAAACATTTTTTTAAATAAGCGTT
>NW_010401351.1:0-208 GCF_000710305.1 Buceros rhinoceros silvestris
GGCAGATTGGAATTACGGACCAAATGGTGAGCGATTTCAAATTCAATACTTCGCTGGGGAAAACGGGGGGTGGGAAGTGGAATTAAGACCCAGCCTGTCAAAGTCCCTAATCAAACCGCTGGCGAAAAGGGATTCGTAGACAAAAGAAAACAATGGCAGTCTCGTTAGATCATCTTTCTGGACATTGTTTATGGTCTGGCAGGGATCA
>NW_010401351.1:384-736 GCF_000710305.1 Buceros rhinoceros silvestris
TGTTCCCAGGAAAAATGATCCTGTGTGGAATGCAGCTAATCCTTTTAGGTTCCTGTCAACTGTTTCCACTCAAGGAATCCGATTTTTCAAATCAAAGGTGCAGAACTCAATTGCCGAAGGATTTATAGCGCCGGCACCGGGCTCCTCGCCCGTTTCCACCGCCGCCTCCCCCGCCCCCATCTCCCCACGATGTATCCAAACGCCAGCGTGGGTGCCGAATGCGGGACCGGGATGGTCCACGGCTTGTCCGTGTCGAGGCGGGTTGTTAGCCGCGGGCACTCACTCGACGGCAGCTGCGGTCCGCTCTGCCAGCGGGTGGCAGGGTGCCTAGAGTGGCCAAGGTCGGGCGGTA
>NW_010401352.1:0-3382 GCF_000710305.1 Buceros rhinoceros silvestris
GGGTGGGGAAATGGGTTATATATTGATATGATGAAAAGGTGTTGTGTCAGCTTGCATGCCAACCGTATAAACTGCTGTTGAATAGATCACAGGAGTTTTTCAGTTTACTTAGCATGGTTTGGCTGTTCTTTCCTACACAAGGGGGCACATAGTTTCTTCTATTCATACGGAGATCATGTATGGATTAAGAGAATCTTTATACCACAATCAATGCATACTGAAAGAGTAAAATGAAAAATTATGGAGAGTTCGAAATCAAGGCAGAACTGTTGCATGGAAGTTCAAGATTATTGTGCTCTTGATTTCCACAGGATTATCTTTTTACCCCTTGTATATGGGTTACAGTAAGCCACACTGTCAAGACGTGCTCAGCTTTAAGGACCTAACTTGTGCTACTGACATGGAGTATTTGTGCAGCTGAAGCTAGGCATATGCCTAAGGCTTTGTCAGACCACAGCTTTACTGGGTGATCTGTCCATGGAGAAGTAACACAACTTTCCATTTTAGGACTTAGACCCTCCTCTAGAAGGTAGGGATCTGTCCAAGTTCTGCTTAGTTTTATATGCTATGACATCGTGTTGGCTAAGGTAGCTCCTGCCCTTCCATCATTTGTGGGTTTGGTTTTTTTTTAATCTTGCCACCACAGCTCGCTACTCCTTTAGTTGGGCAACTTCAACTGCTTGTCAAGGTGTCTGGGAAACTGGATCACTGAAATCACCCGGGAGAAAAAGAACACTCCAGAATGAGAACATTTTCACACCTCTGTTTTCCTTGTGAAGCTGACACATTAATGCCCACATAGCTCCTGAACAACCACAGAGGAAATGACAAAAAATATTTTAAAAATTTGTTTTAAAATTTAATTGCCAATAGAGCTAAGGCTCCTCAGAGAGGCTACACCTACACTGCAGTGAGAAGTGTTGAAATCATACTCCAAAGCTGACATCTATATCCTTGCTACCCTGAGGATCTGTTTCACCAGTTTCTTTTAACAAAGAGAAAGCTCTTGTACTCTTCCTTCTTCCGGTTTAAGAATAGCTCGACTTGCCTCCAAGAGAGCTGGGCTTTAATCCTGTGGGCTCAAGATTCCAACGGCTTTTCTGCCTTGCATTTCCCTTGTTTAGGCATAGAAGGAGCTCTTACACTGCCGTCTGCAGCTGAGAAAAGCTATTCCTAGAGCTAAACGTTCTTAGAACCTTTGGTTTGGACCGAATAAAGCACTAAATGGCTCTACCCCAGGACATAAAGCAAAGCTGATAAATAAGCAAACACGTTAATCGGTATTTCTGCAAAGGTAAATACCTTTATACAAAGGTAAATAAAGTTATTTGCATTCAGGGAAAGAAAAAGTCCATTGAGACAAACCATGTTATAAAACTGTGAGTGGCTACAAACCATGATGTCTTACCCATGAAGGTCTTCCACAGATTGATCTGATATTTGGATCTTTACAAGCCTTTCTCAAAGGCAAAACTAACATTCCTAAGCAGACCTCATAGGTACAAGTGTTTCAGAATAGATTTTTTATTGTATGAAATCCTGCCAATCAATCCAGATAGGCTACCTTTTGAACTGCCCAAATTGGCTACTTGAACTGGTTTGAATTGCCTGAAATTGTTTTGATAAGCAAATAAGAATGCAACTCAAGTTGTACGTATCCATGTACATGAGCGTGCTTGTGCACAGGTAGGTGTATACACGTACATGTACTTGCACATGTGCATAGGTATGTACACGAACACTGAAATGCAACTCTTCCTTACACTCGTCATAAGAACGCATCATAAGAACAGGAAAAAAAAAAAAGTTGGTTAGGGCTAACTTGTGACAAAGTTTTGACTTGTGACAGATCTTGTTTTGCTCTTAACATATGTGGTTTGGAAAAGCAGATGATAAGACACCTCCTGCTCTCCTAGGACACACCCTGAATATCTCTGGTGAGCAGGACAGATCCATCAGCAAGATCACACCACTGGAAGATGTACCTAGAGGCTGAATAATACTACTGATCCTATTCTCCTTAAAGCAGACAGACCTCTCCCTCTCCCTCTCCCTCTCCCTCTCCCTTGTAGGCTCTGAGCTAACTGGATACATTTAAAATATGATTTTTTTCAATATGATTTAAAACCTATTTTTAAAATATTATCTTTTGCTCCTAAGTCACCCAGAGTCTCCACGGAAGAAAGGCAGGGATCACCCCTTGTACAGAAATTGCTCTAAAAGATCAGTGAAAAATCATTTTACTCCTAGTTTGTTGTTTCTGTGTGTAGGCTCTGAGCTAACTGGATACATTTAAAATATGATTTTTTTCAATATGATTTAAAACCTATTTTTAAAATATTATCTTTTGCTCCTAAGTCACCCAGAGTCTCCACGGAAGAAAGGCAGGGATCACCCCTTGTACAGAAATTGCTCTAAAAGATCAGTGAAAAATCATTTTACTCCTAGTTTGTTGTTTCTGTGTGGGAGTTCTAGGTCTGAGTCTGACTCTCTCCCTAGTTCTTCTCCTCTTTGACTCCGCATTGCCAGCTCTTCAAAAAGGAGCCTGTCATCTTGTGTTGCAGGCTTCAGCTCTGGTTTCTCTCAGGGCTAGATGTGAAGGTAAGATCATATCTAGTATCCCATCCACACGGGGAAAAATCTGAACATCTGTGGGACTTGGCACAGAGAACTGCCATAAACAGAAGAGTAACTTGGCGCGCTAGTGGGCTGTATCACTGAATACCATCAAAAGCTGGCAGAGAAGTAATGGAAAATGAGTTATATGTTATCTGCATTTCCATTGCTTGTCCTCACATTTTTTTCATAAGAGACATCAGGCAAGTTTAGCCTATTTTGCATTACTCAACAGTCACTTGATAATTACAGGGGCATGCTCAGGTATACTGATCTTTTCTGGTTTGTTCTCAATTTTTAGGAAAATAAAAATCTAATGTATAGATGAGAATCTTGGAACATACCAAGCATATGCCCCTCTTTGGATCATCAAATCTTTTTACACGTATTGGGAGCCTTTGAAAATAAAGTGGCGCGTAATTAACAGTTGAACAAAAGATTCAGAGAGCTGCAGCTTGTGAAATGAATACAGATCTATCTAAATGAGGAGGGGAACGGTACAAGAGAACAAAGCAAACGAGCCTAGCACAGAAACCCAGTGTTGTGATTACACTGATGAGAAAGAGCACAAAGGAGCTCTTGCACCAATCTTCTGATAGGATATTGAACTAACCAAAATGGACCTCTCTGCTTTAGCACAGCTAAAGTGAGGCAGTACAGGGACTGCCTTTCAGTATCGTAAAGCGGGGAAATGATAAATACAGTTGTAATTTCTTGTACTGTAACAAAGCTGTGGAGTAAAATGAGAAGTGAAACCAAAGCATAC
>NW_010401353.1:0-3904 GCF_000710305.1 Buceros rhinoceros silvestris
AGGTGAGGGAGGGGGCCTCAGCGCCCTCCGGCCGAGGTTAAGCCAGCGCTGGGCCGAGGTTAAGCCAGCGCTGGCGCTGTGCTCTCTCTCTCTCTGCCAGGTGCTGGCCCAGTGTCCCCTGACGGAGGAGGTCCTGAAGGAGGGCCTCTCTCTCCTCTGCAAGACCGGCAATGGCCTGGCCCACGCCTTTGTGAAATTTGAAGCCAAGGGCAAGTGAGTGTGCAACAGCTGCCCCAGGAGAAGGCCTCCTACTGCCCCGGCATCCGTGTAGCCATGGAACAGCTGCCCCGTAAGGCCCCTGGTGACCCGCTGTGTCCAGCAGGAACGTTTCCAGGCCGAGTTCCCCAGCTGTCCGGCTTCTAGTCTGTGCCTCAGCATAGCTTGTCCGTCTTCAGCCCGGAGCTGGGGACTGCCTCCACGGCAGCCAGATGCACTGGTGGGTGTCCCTCTGGACTGAGGGGAGCCTGTCCATCCCTCCGGACTGTGGCGTCCTCGGCAAATCTGAACAGGGTGACCTCCCAACAGCCACTTTGAGAAATATCCATTAAGCATCTCTCCTATTACCTGGTAACCTTTAAAGCATGCGCTTGTAAGTACCTTTGCACACACAATGGCCTGGGGACAGTTTGGAGCCTCAGCCCCAGCGGTCACACACAGAACCCTGAACCTATCGGGCCTCAGTAAGACCACGTCTTTCAGCAGCCCTGTAGGTATCTCAGTCAGCTTTTTCCCACTAGCAAAGTCTTTTCACCCAGTCTTTGGTGTTGCTACTACTGTTTAACAGACCCTGGTCCCAAAACATACCCTCTTTACTGCTTTGGTTCTGCCTTCTCCTGGTAGGTACGGTACGATGGGAATAAGTACTCCCTGCGCCAGGAAAGCGGGTCCAGTCTTAACATTTGGCCTTGTTTACAGATTCGTTGGCCTGCCTTTTTCCTTCCTCCCTCCATCAGTGGTGAGGAGCAAACTGAAAGCTGGTAGCAGGGGGAAATAGGAGAGAGGTTTTATTCACATCCTGCCTCCCTCCCACAGGAACTTGACAGACATCAGCCTCCTTGAATGCTTCATTCACCTGCGGTACGTGGATTTGTCAGAGAACAAGCTGCAAGATTTGTCTCCACTGAGCAACCTAACCCACCTGCTTTGGCTGAAGGTGGATGGGAATCTGCTCACCAGTGCCTGCATGCGGGAGCTGCCCTACGTCCAGTTCATCAGCTTTGCTCAGAACCACATCAAGGATGTGGAGGGCATTACTCACCCCCGCTTAGCCAATCTCAGCCTGAAAGGTGATACAGAACACATCTCTTCAGTCTTGTGTTTCTAGGACACTCTCTTCGGGTGGCATTAAATTTCTCATTGTTTCTTCCTCCTCTGACACTCAGGAAATAAAATCCAGACAGCGCTGGGCCTGAGTCACTGCCAGTTGTTCAGCCTGCAAATCCTGGAGGTGCGAGGAAACATGCTAGAGACCACAGCAGGGCTCAATCTTCCCAACCTCAAGAACCTCTATCTGGTAAGGGTCAGCTAGCTTGGGGAGTGGGACAAAGCTGCTACAAAGCCTGTCACCTCCAGTCAGTGGGAGGAGAGGTAGAGACTGTTGCCTTCGAAGCAGCATAATTTTTGTGTTAGCCGGTTCAGTTCAGTCGCTCAGCCCCAGAGAGGAACAGATTTCAGAGAGCTGAAGAGACAAAATCCCTTTTTTGGGGTAGCTCCTTCTACCCTGTCTGCTCAGATAGTGTGAAGGGAGTAGCCGCTGCCAGTAACTGCTCTGCAGAGAGCGGAGGAGCTGGCGACGTTCCGTGCGTGGAGTTCTTCCCTCCTGGCCTCCTGCAGGAGAGCTGTACTCTCCTCAGGCAGCGCATTTGGTGCGTCCCGGGACCCCCAGAGGTCAGCGGGGAAAGCAACAGGTTTGCTCGGGGTGACGGCAGGAGGTGATGCGTCTGTCTTCTCTCTGCTGGGTCTAATCAAATACCGGTTTAAAACTGGCACATTTATATGATTATTCACACTTTCAACTGCCAGCAAAGAAACTGAAGAACATCGCAGTGAAGCTAAGCTCGGAGATTTTGAGAGGCCATTTCCTAGTGCCATAAGCAATTGCTTCAGGGAACGCTTACTGCTCGAGTCACAAGTGAGGAAAGCGTGTGCGGCTTAGTCCCACGCATCACGACAGCTCGTGAAGACCGGACAGGTGTCCTGAGTCACTGCCTCTGAAAACGCGATTAAAGGTGATGAAGGCTTTGAAGAGCTACGTGGTTTCTTTCCATCAAGACTCCCTGTCAGAAAACACCGAGGACATTGCTTGCTGAGATCATCTGCAATTTTCCGGTGGAAAGCTGAGATTTTAGGACTAGAGGTGCTGGAGGAAGGGATGTCATGAGATACCATAGATACAATATTGACGATATTGTATAGCGACAATAGATAGAAAAGTGACAGCACATATCACTAGATGCAATACAGAATTTCAAACCAAAACCAGCCACTTTAGTGAACGACTGGAGGGAAGCAAGCGCAGCACCTGTATTTAAAGAAGGTTCCTGGCATGACTGAGGGATTTCTGAGCTGCACATATGAAACAGGCAAATTGTGAGATGTGATTATTAGAACTAGAACAACTGCCTCATTTCTCAGGAGTATTTGGGGCTTGAATTTGTCTCTCATGTCCACCTGCTCCTTAAACCACTTTGGAGGGGAGTCTCTCCCGGTAGTGGTTTGCTTGCTGTATAAAGATTTTGGTATTACTTGAGCCATGAGCGGACGTAGTTGATGCCTCAAGGACAGGGTTCAAGACAAAGGGTTAAATTTAAAGGAACTGAACCAAATTTGGCTAATATATGACACAGTTTCAGATGAAATTTAACATTAACAAAGTTATACCTACCAGCAGGAAGATGATGGGCTGGCTGCGTACCACGTGGCACTTGTGTGGGTTGGAGGATCACTGCCGTCAGCAGGGCCCTGTTAGTTCCTGGCCACTGTGCAGCAGTGGTGACAAAGGCGAGCGAGAGGAAGGCCAGGTATGCAGGAAGGGGAGAGGGAACCACGGGGAACATATTATTACAGTGGCCTTCCATAAGAAATGGTGGCATCATATCTACGTATCTAAGGTAAGGTGATGATGTGATCATTTAATTAAAGGTGTCATACAGGATGTTATTTGATTTAGGGGAAAATAAAAACAACCGCCCTGAAAAAAATCCATCCTGCATCGTCCCGTTAGTGCTTGCAGGGCCAGAGCCATTGAAACTGTTCACGCTGAAGTAATGAAGAAAGTGATGGGAGGTCGCTATTCACTTTACGGGTCAGTGGTCTGTGAGCTCCCCGCCGTTTCCCATGCCAGCTCCTGGTTTCCTCTGAGGTACAATGCCGTAATCCTTCCTGCCGGATCAATCTGTTCACACAACCTTCGCTACATCTCCAACTTCCCTCCTCTTGCCCTTGAGTTACCCACTTTACTTGGCCCAGCTGGTCCAGCCTTTTCCTTGTCCGGTTCCCATTCCAGTCCTCCTTTTCTATAAAATGTCCTGTTCCTGAGCAACCCAGTCCGAAGCCGTTCTCCTGACCCACCAGTTCAGCCTGCGCCCCTTTTATTAGTCACAGGCATTGGCCACTTCGCTGCCCGGGTACCAACAAGGAACTGGGAGCACAATGGCACCTCTCTCCCCTTTTGCTGTTCAGGTATCTGTGTCCTTAGAGACTGCAGCCCTGAGCCACAACCAAGTGAAGCCCTGCTCGGCTCCAGGCTGCAGAACGTGGTGCGGAGGCTGTAGTTGCCAAGGACGTTCCAAACTTGACTGCACAGGGCGGTGAACAGCCCGACCTAACGCTGGTGCTAGCCCTGCGGTGAGCCCTGGCTTGGCCAGGAGACCTCTAGTGGTCTTTTCCAGCCGAAATCCTGCTG